>NC_083617.1:14940309-15015309 GCF_963584025.1 Labrus mixtus
AAAGGTAGCCTGCCTAAATGTGAAGCTCTTGAATGAACCAGTTATATATTGTTTGTTTAAGAGATACAAATACTGTCAGACATCCTGGAATTCTCCCCTCTTGTCTGGCAACTCTCACCAATTAAACTAACAGAATACAGAATATCCATTGATGAGCTTTACAGGTACTGAGTTGTATCTTGTTTGCCGACCAGCTGTTCTCTTTTGCTACGGTCTTCATGCTAAGATTAGTTAAGGGGCTGCTTCAGACTCCATTGAAAAAGATTAAGAATGATGTTTATGATGATATATACTTATCTCCTCACTCAGTTGAGTAGGGTCCCACAACACAAAGCCCTGGAATGTCCATCTTAAGCATCTTAGTCCTTAAGATCGCTCCTAAGGTGTAAAACCTGTTTATCCTCTGGGATTCATTTCATGTTCATAATAACACAATGTCTGACTAGATTCTATCATGGGTCCAGATCCAGTTACTTTTTTTTGTCCATTATTCCTAAGAGAACGTTTTTTCAATTTTGGGATCAACCAATTACAGCTTCTGACGGGGTCGACCACACCTCCTCAATAAGATCAAACTTTCTGTCTCTTCCTCGCTCAGAGTTGCTCTGAGAATGTTCCTAAATCACTCCAAACCTAGGATTTTTTTTTTTATATACGGGCCCTGGACCACAAGGATAGTGAAGTGTGTTTCTTAGGTATAAGAGCTCTGTCTGATATTCGTAAAGTCATTTGCTTTTTTTTTCTCAAGATTAAAAAAAGATCAAATGTAACATAACTGATTGTTGTTTTTGTTAACCACTTCCTCTCTTAACCAGTGACACAATTCATCTCCAATTAAAAACTCTACTTTATTTTAGTAGTCATTGCTGTTGGAATATAGTACTACTACTTTAAAACTGCTTTATTAGATAAAGGTTATTGATGTAGGAACAGTTGAAAGCATCAGCATTGTTGGTCTTACATACCGGTAAGTGCAGTCACGCATGGAACAGTATGTAAATATTTAAATTTTTAGTTCAATATTTGAAGTGGATAAGAAGGGTCCTGGCACGAATACAATAGCTACAGTACCAAGCAAAGCTGCATTTGGGAATAATCGTTGTTGTAACAAAGGAAGGTGGAACGTTATCGAGGATACAGAAAAAAATGTTAAGGTGAAAAGAACATTTCCATTATTGCAGTTTCTGCAAAAAAAAATTGAGATGATGCAATAATTCTTGTTGACTTGTATTTCAGTAAAATGTCTGAACCACTTACAGCATGAATTCTGATTTGGTGAAACACATTCATTTCCTCCTAAGGATGTGCTATATGTATACAACTTTCTATGATGATTTATTATATGTCGTAAAATTCAAAAGTTTTTACGAAAAATTTTGAGTAGATCTAGAGCCAACAGAAAATATCTGGGTCAACTCCCTGATCAATATTAAATCACAATCTTGCATGTTATACAATGAACATGATATTGAGAAATGGTAAAGTTGACACCTGTTGTCAGACTATCAATCTGCTTCAGGTGAGGCTGGAATTTATAACTGCAATTAGTACATCACAAACAAATTGCCCCACTGGAGAACATTTCTTCACGTCAATGTAAGTGTATTCAATGCAATATTAATAAAGCACTTCTAAACTAATTCACTGAAAAAATCACATCTGAACAAATATGAATATCGACCCAGGTTCAACCTTAGAAAACTACACAAACAGTGTACAAGAATTAAGCTCATTTATGATATTCTGTGAGAGGACACACAGCTCCAGTGGCGCAATCGGTTAGCGCGCGGTACTTATAAGACAGTACAATGTAGAGGTTGTGAGTTTGAGCCTCACTTGGAGCATTTGTCTTAATATTTCAACATTACCTCTTCCAACAGGTCATGGACACTGCTGCTGGTGGTTTGTGTTACCGAAAAGAAAGTAGTTCAATCACTGCCAGCTATTCCAGCCAACAGTTTAAAGTCTCTGCAGACGTGGAGTTCATGTATTGCACTGTGACCTAAAGCCTATTGACAGTAAGTCCAGAGTAATTGTAATAATAATTGGTAAATACATTAATGATTTTTTTTCTATCTATTGCATGTGCTAAAAGGCAGACAAACAGTGGAGAGAGGTACAAAGCAAAGCTTATCAGCTGCTAGCTTTAATAAGCATGGCAACATTAAAGTGGTATTGTTTTTCTAATTTCACTTTAACAGTCAGGTATGAGAAGACTGTTAAACTCTGCTATATTTCAATTACTGAAGAGAAAAAAAGCCATTTAGTTTTGAATGTCTATGCTTAACAATCATGAATTATTATAAATAATTGAGAGACAGAGAGGTACAT
The DNA here is from genome assembly GCF_963584025.1 of Labrus mixtus. Lineage (NCBI taxonomy): Eukaryota > Metazoa > Chordata > Actinopteri > Labriformes > Labridae > Labrus > Labrus mixtus. Next base: position 14,942,641 of record NC_083617.1, read on the forward strand.
GTCACATTGTCATTTTTTACACATCAGCTTTATTTCTTCAGTACATACTGTATTTGAAAAAACACAACACTTTATTCTGTGGTTAAAGAAGCTCGAGATGTCCAGGACATTAACATCTTACTACATGTCAATATTGATCTTTATTTGGTGTATCTGGAGTATTACGTTTTCAGTGGAGATTTCTGCAATTTGACGAATATGCAACTTTATTCCTCAGCTGACAAGACAATCAGAATTGTCCAGATTTGAACATTTTTAACAAATGTAATATTCTTTTGAGGATAAAGTGCTCATATTCCACACTTACTTTCATTTTTATTTGATCAAAGCCAAAAGTGAGACCCTCTGACTCTTGTAGCCTCTATGAGTCCATTCATCCATCCTGCGGTCTGATCAGGTAATCAGTCCACTCCCACACTACCAGATGGTGCGTTTGACACCTGCCCAGATTGAACGTTTGGTCCCGTGTGCGGCTCGTACATCGCCCCAGTTCAGCTTCGTGTCTGGGATCTCGTCTACAGGCTCAGGGTCTGCTTGTGCCCCGTCTTTAGGACTCGCAATCACCACGGGCAGCAGGCCTCGCTGTGACTGGAATTCGACGACGTGGAGTTTCCTATTCTCTGCGAGAGTCTGGTGAGTTTCCTGGAGGAAGAAGGGATTGAGAAAGAAGTGTGTTAAATCTTTAATGTGTTTTTAGAAAGGCATCATTCTAATTTAGATTGTCTTGTTTCTAAATTCAAAAACCTGAAAATAGTTGTAGCAAATAAAACTCATTTCTGAACACTGTACCTCTAAAGATCCCTCCCACTGCGACTATATGTCCCTACCTGATTGGCTAATCCAGTGAAGAGAGCCCTGGTGATGTTGAGCAGATTGACTGATCCGTCCACTTTGCAGTACATATCCTGAATGCCGATCAGCCTGCACAGCGTGATGACCGCCCGGTGACAGTGCAGACCATAACCTGCAGAGACAATCAAACACATTTATTCACATGAGGATATCATCTTGTTTGAGCACTGCAATATAAAGAGAAGACATTTTAAATGTGGTTTAATATTATTAATATTAAATATGCTGGAGTGATTTCCAGACATTTTGCAAATACACAAGATATCATGAGAAATAGGAGAAACATTATATTAAGTGTCTCAAGACACATTTTTACGAGTCTGTTTTTTTAATCTAGGTTTTCTGGAAAAAAAACTCTGTAATTTGCTCTAACAAGGTATCAAAATAGATCAATTTGTGTATAAAATAATCAGATCTTAATCAAGGAGCAGCAAAAAAGAAAATTATTTTAAAATTTTGCAAAAAAAAGTTTCAAGTGAAAACTAACAAACTGCATGTATTGATACTATTTTAGGTTTCATTGAAATGTTTACTAGAACTTTTCAGTTAAAAAAAGGTCCTCATTTAGTGGGACACCAGATTTTCTTAAATTAATTTATCCGTGTTATCATTGCTCAGCAGGTTAAGAGTTGAAATTGTCCATTTTTTTGAAACCAGAAACCTATTCCCAACATATACAAATTTTCCAACACATTTTCTAGAAAGACAAAATATGGGCTAGGATAGGATAATACTTTTCTTGATCCCCAGAGGGGAGATTCAGGCGTTATCTGTGTTCACGCAATTATTTTAAGTACTGACATCAGTTTCATGAGTCTTCAAATCCATCTCTTTGAAACAATCTGAAAACAAAACTGTGAAACATAGAGCTACCTTCATTTCTATCATCTCAAAGTATTTATCTTCCATCAACCCAGATGAACTAAGTCATACCAGTGTCCTTCAGCATGAACAGATCACATGCCTAAAAGAATAAAGACGCACCTTCGTTTTGTTTCTTCAAGCGGAGTGTTGTCCTCTTGAACTTGGACTCGATGTCGTGATAAACTGTTGGAGAGAAAAACAACAGTGACTAATACAAACCCGCTGGATGTTACGCAGGAAAAACAGCTCGACTGATACGAAATAAACAGACACAATGAATCCAAAAGATTTTAATTATCTTTTGTTGTGCTTCTCTTCTCCTGTTCTCCCTTAGGTGTTGTGTTTCTCTACCTGCCCACCAGATGTCCCTCCACATGGCAGAGCCCCCCCCCCCCCTCGCTGCAGCAGCACTAGCAGCTGTGGATCATTAGTTATTCAGACACACACGCCCTGAGAAGAAGCTGCCAGCCGCTGAATGAAGAGTTAGAAAACTGGAAAACTCTTTGGCTTTGGGGCTAAAATGTTGTTTCCTTGTATCATCTTGCTGGCTGCTTTCCCTGCATCCTCTCCACATCCAGTTAGAATGTGATACACTTAATGAATTAGGTTTTGTATCTGAATGCAGCGCCAACCACAAAGTCAAAGCACATTCAAATAACCTAATTCTTTTTTTAACTCCCACACTTATAAACTTATATAAAGGTCTAATCATGCTGCTGCATTCAGACTTATTCTCATTCATTCTAGCTTCATATTATATCTACTTTACATCACTGAAGCTTCCTTTATATTCAGCAGTCATACTGGTGCCAACAACAGAAAACAACTGGAAGCTAAGCAGAGCTCAAGCATCTGTCAGACATGAGCGACTGTCAAATGTACAAACCCGCAGCCTCCCGAGTATTTATCAGATTTGTTTTTCCATCATGACATGCGTAGTGGCCAAGACAACCAGATGTTTGATGTTCAGACCAACACATCAAACAATTGTACAGAAACGCTGTTAATCATCCTGTGGAAGGGGTCCCAGATCTGGACTCCCATCAGAACCATGAACGTGAGTGGCCTGCAGAAAAACTGAAAAATTGCGTTTCAGCCTCCCTTTGTAAAATCATACCGACTGTAAATGAGGCATTGGCTTCATTGAGTGTGCAACAAAGGAGAAAAAAAAATAACCTAATGGCTGTAAGATGTGTCACAAAATGTAAAATAACCGTTGGCTCATGGCTGTTCAGACAGCCTGCAGATGGTCCCGTAGTGAGAGCTGGCATGTAGAAGGACATGAACCTGCAGAAATGTAATATACCACAGCTTTGAGCTCAAACGGGGAGGAAAGACAGCCCACCACACACACACACACAGACACTTCTCAACTGGTGTCGGGCCAAAAAAAGGAAGCTAACTTTCTCCTCTGTTGGGTGCAGTGGAGGCTGATGATGACTCACACACATTAACATTTCTGGCTTTGCTCTCCGGCAGCAGAAGAAGCCAAATGGGGCTTTACAATAGGAAAGTACATAAGTGCTAATTAACTCTCGTAACTTTATGCAAAAACACATTTATTATACATCATCCTGCTCGTACGAGTGCTTGCAGGCGTAAACCAGAGGACAGTGCTGGAGAAGAGGGGAGAGGAAAGACGATGACGATCGGAGGAAAAGATTCTGGAGAGGTAGGAAGGGTGAAACCAGAGCAGTGAAATATCAGAGATGTGAAGTAGGAGATGCTTGTTTTCTAGCTGTTCTGATTCTGGAAGTTAATTCCCTTTCATATTTGTCATCATGGATGAGGTTATCCGACTGATAGTTGGAGCACTTTCGCAGCTCAGGTCTGTACAGGAGTCTCAGAATGTATAGACGCCAAAAACGCATCATTATCTAGAAAAGAACAAAAGCATATTTCTTAAGATAACAAGACATTTTGAGATTACAATGTAAGTTATTTTTTAATATTTTTTAATATAAATTTATTATGTAGCACCAAAAAAAAAAACTTGACCAAAAACAATAGTTTGCTCTGATTTCAGCATTTGAGATGACTTTCATGGTGGCAGTAGCTCGGCCTGTAGGGACCTGAGTTGGAAAATGGAGGATCACCTGTTCAAGTCCAAAAGCGGAGTCAGTTCACTACCTAAGCACTGCTGATGTTCCCTCAGGACTAACATCTCTACCCTAGTTCATGGGCACAAGTTCCTGTTTGTGCATGTGTGTGTATTTCAGTCTAATAAAAAAACAGACAAAACCTAATTCCTCTGACAAAGCTTAAATCATTAAAAACTGGTGGCTGTTAAATCTTTAGGACTGTTAGGTTATCCAGTACAATCTCAGGTTTTGTGTTCAAAAGGTTGAAGACCATTTTCAAAGAGAAACACTGAGACACCTCGAGAAGAGTTAAGGAGACAAATACTTACTGGTTCTGTTGTTGTATCGCTCTATGTAGTACAGGTAGTGGATGGCTCTGTTCTTGGCCTGTAGACGAGACACAAACACAAAAACAGAAAGTTGGATTTTTTTTAAATTACAATTAGAATTTCTATTAAACTGTCGCCTTAAACACATTATATCATTATTAACCTTTCAAGTCAAATTTCATTATCAGCAGAAGTACTAATGTGATGAAGCAAGGCAGGAATAAATAATCCAATATATAGACATTTTTAGAGCTGTGTTATAGATCGTGATTCTCTCACACAACAGAATACTGGCGAAAAGTTTCTGCATGAATCTTGTGATAATGATCAGGCGGAAGATTTTAAATCTGGAGAGTTTTCCTTCCACTACAGAAGCCGGAATGGGAACAAATGTCAGTTTATTTGAAATGATCCCATATAGGTGATGCAACAGAGAACATCTTTAAAGAAGGCTTCAGATGAAACAAAGTGTCCAATTATTGTCTAAATGCAATAAAAGTGCTGCAACATTCAAATTAGAGGTGGGCGATATGGGAAAAATATCATATCACAATTTTTTTTTTTGGCAAAATCACAATCACGATTTTTTTCATACTGATCTTTAGACAAATTTGTAAGTTACTGACCAGTTCAACCAAACTTATTTCCCTGTATAATGTTTTTAAATGCACAAAAACTGCGCTGACAAGTTTAGTCTATTTGAAAAACATCTTTGTAGGAGGTCTGGATGTCTCTCACCCAGAACATCTTTAACAACAGAAATGTCTTTCCCTCAATTCGATCAATATTTATGCACAATTTGAAGGTTTTCCTCACCACTTTGAAATTATGATTTAGTTATGTGTCCTCTTTTTGTGTTCATCAGGAACACGCAGTGATGCATTAATTTAAAAACATGTAGACTTTGAGTTCTTGTGTTTCTGTTCTATTTAGACCTGCAGAGCTCCTACAGCTGTAGCTTCATACAGGCTCTGCAGCCTTTGTTGTTTTTTATGACATCATTGGACTAACTTTAGTTTAGTTTATATATAATCAAACCTAATACAGAATGTGTTCATTCTGTGACACATGATCAAAGTATGTAAATTTAACTATGCAAAATATGCAAATACACGCCGTGTCGGTTTGAGAAAATATCAGAACATTTGCATATAGCCGGGATGGAGTTGTTTTTTTGCGGACTTTGCTTTTAAGATTTGTTTTCATTTTCACCGCTGCGGAGCAAAAAAGGAGGGGGGGGGGAGGGGGGGGGACGCGTCTGTGTCGGAGCGTAAACTGCAGCATGATAGAATAAACACATTAGCCCGGTTCTACGATCTCCCTGCTTTGGGTTAGGGTTAGATCGTCAGCAAGTTAAAATCCTTCACGATCTAATATCGTTATATCGCCCACCACTAATTCAAATCTAAAACATTTCACACTTTGATGGTATACTTGGTGGGAACCATTATGCTCTTTGGTTTAAACTTCGAAGAGGAACTATGTAGTCTTACCTTCCTCATAGCTGTCAGTCTGTCTGCTGCTTTGCCCAACGCGAAACCTGGAGGAGGGAGACAAGTAATGTGTGTTCTCCTGTTCAGTTAATGCTACAGGTATTGAGCCTATATGAAAACTGAAACATGATGGCATTATAAACAAAGCAGCACTAATGGACTGCAATGAGCCAAGCTATATTTCACATATTGCAAAAATGCAGACACATTTTATTTCAGATTCAGGTAATTTTTTTTTTTTCCAATTGATAAATCTCTAGTGATTTTAATCCCAGAGTCTTGTCCCTTTTTTGTAGTCATACCTGCAGCTCCATTCCCGTTTCCCACAGCCACCAGGCAGCTGACAGACCTCTTCCTGCCCTCCTTGGCCGTCATGTTGAACACACTCTTCATCTGCAAAATAACAAGAATCCAGCAACGTCACATGAGAAGGAGTGATGTTATTCTGTCAAGGACAGAAGAGTGCAGAAGATAATCCCAGCAGCCATGAAGTGTGAGTTTGATCTGCTGAAGTTTTGAAACTACTTGTTAAAGCTGTGCTGGTGCTGTGTGAGTGTCAGGGTCTGTGCTGTCAATCCAGACATGAATCCCTGTCCAGATTAAAGTGACTTTTATCGCTCTGTTAGTAAACACAGCACACTGTCATCCATCACACAGATGCAACAATGCTGTGCTGATCATCTACTTGCAATATCAGTCTACAAGCACCAGGGGGCAACGTTGATACACCACAGAGTCAAAAAAGGAAAGGGACTGAAAAAGAGGGAAGAGGAGTAAAGAGTTTACCAGAGGGGGAAAACGAGAGGAGATACATAGGTCAAAATAATGAAAAGGGCAGATTTGAGGAGAGAGGGGGAACAAAAACATGAGCTGTTCACTAAATAATGAGAGAGAGAGAGAGAGAGAGAGAGAGAGAGAGAGAGAGAGAGAATATGAAGGGATGCTATGAGAAAAAAGAGGTATTGAGGTAGAACAGAAAAAAAGGAGGAAGAAGTAGAAAGGAGGCAAAGGAGGAAAAGAGTTAAGCATATAAAAGGTTTTTTTTTTTGCTTTCAGGAAAAGCAGTGATTTATGTGAGGGAAAGGCAGTACAAAGAGGACAGGAGAGGAAAGACGAGAAATAGCAAACAAGAAAAGTAAAAAGCCAAAAGAAAGAGGATGAAACAGAATTGACAGAAAAGGAGGGAAAAATAGAAGGACACACAGCAGACAGTGAAAGCTCCGTGTTACAGGCAACGCACATGTGTCTGTTTGACCACGCACAAATGTGTACGCAGTATGAATGTGTGAGAGAGAGAGGCTGTGAAAAGACTGTGTACCCTTGACTTGCATGTGTGTTGTTTAGAGAAGAGATGAAGAAACTGCTGATGTCTAAAACAGCCTTTAAAAAAAAAAAACCACACAGACAGATATACAAATGTTCACACGAAGGCACACACGCAAGATTGTGGTTGCTAAGTTACTAATTCACCACAGTTTCAAAAACCCAGAGTGAGTGGAGCTGCTGAAAGACACTTTGACAAATAAAGTATCCAGTTGTACTGATGACTTAATTAAACTGAGTTAATTAAGATAATTAGAAAACTTTTTGAAATATTTGTGTTCCCTACGTTTCCATCACATACTGTTTTATGAATGAAAAATCCGATGTTATTGTAATTTTAGGGAGTTTAAGGTTACTGTGATTTTTCATTTGAACATTTTCAACTACAACAATCGATAATCTATGTTCTGGCAGGTGGGATGAGGGGTCTGGTATAATGACGGCAATCTAAACTCAGATCCAGGTGTGCCATGTGTCTGTGTCTCCCTGCCACATGTTGTCTATAGGCTGACTGTGCAGGGACCATCAGCAGTCTTTTGGGGTCTCAGCCAGTAGGACCCTTCAGTTCACCTTAACACTGTTATCCACGCCAGAGAGCCCGAGTGGCAAAGAGCAGTGTTGAATTTCAGCTGAGGCAACTTCAAAGTGAAGATGTGCCTCCAGCCTCTCTTCGTTATGTAACACACACCTCAGTACAGGAGTTTTAATTTAACTGGAGGGCCGCAGCGGAAGGATTCAGGTCAGGAAAGCAGCAAACACCAAAAACACTGAGAACATAACCCCGCAGCCAGGACACACATTCACATGTGGCAAGGTGCCTCTGCTGGGTCAGAACAGTTTTACACAAACCTGACACATTTTACAAACCTTACTCTACTGCATGCATGCACACAATGCTGTTTGTGAAGTATATACTACAGTTACTACAAGTTATTGGACATACAGAGTACAACAGCACTTAGAGCTGAACGTTATTCATGAAACTGTCTGTGTACATATATTGTAACATTTACATTTAATGTTATTGTTTACATGCAATGATATATTTATTTTTAACAACATTTTAATGAAATAATGATTCATACAGCATAAGCGGTGTTAGGTCGCAGTAAACAGACGACAAATACTTATCTGTTGATGTTAGTTTTACTGATATGTGCCAATTGTAAAACTGTTTATATCATTCAGGGTTTGCACTAGGGCTGCACGATATTGGGGAAAGAAAATGACATTGCAATATTTTTGTTTCCTGCGATATATATTGCGATATTTTTTAAAGTTTACTGCTCCCTGAAATGATGATTACAGACTCTCACCTGATTGCCTCTGTCTCTCTCTGCCTCCGTGAACGCTATTTGCGTTTGCAAAGAGTCTTAATCATGTTGATCATGTACGTTAATTATTGATATCGATCTATAATATTTCCTGCAAGTGATTCTTCTCACATCAGGTCAGACTTTTTAATAACGCGCTCATGCACTGAAGTTCCATCATTTAAGTTTCCCTCCGCGACCAATTCATATTACGGGGATATTTATTAAATATGTTAACGTGCTGCGCCCCCAAGTTTCATGGCAGCTCATGAAATCGTAAGGAGTGGGAAGGAGGACGTGAAATAAACAATAAAATGGGCTATCAGAAGATCGAAACTCAGACCTCAAAAACAAAATCGAGAGCCCGTTCTGACTGAAGACAAAGTTGAACGCACAGATCTGGAGGCCGCTGCCTTTAACCCCGAAAGTGTTAAACATAGCCCCTTATGTGATGTTAACTATAAACAAACTGTCAGATTGTCAAAATCCCTGCTCCTCTCCGCTCACATTCACCGTTCCCTCTCTCTCACTCACTCGACCACTCACGCTGCACGTCGCTCTGCCCGACCCTGATAACAGCAGGTGAGATGACAGAGCGCTGAGAAGGTGCTTTAACTATGCGAGTTGTTGCATGTAATGTGGAAAAATATATAAAATATGGATGCTCATTTAGATCTATTAGTAATGTGAATGGGCGCAGACAGGCTACATAAACTTAATTGAAAGGCTCAAATATATTTTTCGGCTCCAGACAGATTTTTATTTTATTTCTTCACATCGCATGTCCTTGTGGTGTGACTATTGCGCATGCGCACATCGCGATGATGATGCTGAAACAATATATCGTGCAGCCCTAGTTTGCACTGTTGTACTGAATATCAGAACATTTGTAATTATCATTTATTCTATTAAATATTTATTCCGGGCTTTATGTCTTTATTCAGATAGTGGATAGATAAAGTAGCCGGTAGTCAAAACCAGGGAGAGAAAGTATCACACGCAGGAAAGAAATCACAGGTTGGGGGTCAAACCTGGGCCGTCCACTTCAAAGACAACAGCCTACAGTATGTACACTAGGTTGGTGAACCGACCGCTAGGCCAACTGGCGCTCCTGTAATTATCGTTTATGACAGATTCACAGCGATGCTGATATTCAGCCCTCCCTCCATTTTCTCATTTGGTATTACTTAAGTGTACAGTAATTACACTCTGCACTGCATGTGTTTTAGCACACACACATGTTGCTGTCACACTGTTGCAGCAGGCCAATAAAAGAAGATTTCTTTCCAAGCAAGTGTTATCATGTCAAATTCATCTCTCCTGCAAAGACCCGGACTAGTTGATTCTCTCACACTGCATTATTTCTCATGTTTTAATGCAGCTTGCAGCTACTGGCCGCCAGTTTCTATTAGAGGTGTGTGTGTAAGTGTCTGCAGTGATGTTGAGCTTTTGGCTTTATGTCCATGATTTTAGCTAAAGATGCAGCAGTTTTTGGCAGAGCAGCGTTAGCAGCAGAGCAGATGGGCTGAGTTTTTCTGCACCGGATGAGCGACAGCATGGTGGTGGGAGGACGCTCTCACTTCTGTTTCATCTCTTATTTTCTCAATCTGTTGCTGCACATCTCTCTATCTGTATCTGTATCTGTATGCTGCAGTGCAGGGGAGGAGTTCTCAGCACATGGAAGCAGAAGGCACCCTGAGAGCACAAAACTCCACCAACACTTTACTGACCTACTGATGCGCAACTACACACTATTTTCTACACACATTTCATCAATTCTAGCTGCACCAAACATATTCTTAAGACCCACACTGGTATTATTGTGCTTTTTCCAGTGATCACAACCTCAGGGTGAAAAGCTCAAAAGCTGTCAAAATTAGGGCCCGACCAATTTTGGGATTATTTGATATTATCGATATTAGGGAGAGAAAAAATAAGATACCGATATATCGGCTGATATCTTTCTTAGAACTATGTTCGATCTGTAGAGCTAGATAGAGATAGATATACACATTTATTGCGTTGATCTCTCAAATGCAGTTATAAAACACATATATATAACGAAGACAAGATGGTTACTCAACCGGAAACTGTAGAGTACCTGCATCACTGCTTGATACTCTGAGTCATAATACTTGTTGCAATCCATATAGCACCCTCTACTGGTGAAAGAGAACTATTAGGGTAATACAATGAAACTCAAATTAAATGATTTTTGACTGGTGAATAAATCTAGTAATATCGGCACAAATCTGGGAGAAAAGTAGCGGATACCGATAGTAAATGGATAAGATAATATCGGCCGATATTAAGCCGAAAGTTCAATTTGGGGGCCTCAAATAACTGGAAACAGGAGAAACACTGACCATAGCTCACTTTCTTTTTTTCCCAAAATCATGACAATTTGACAGAAACCTACATTTTTTCTAAAAGCGGACCCTGTAAAATGATGGAACATGTCACATATTCCTGAAAAATAAATCCAACCCTGCACATTTTTCTGCACATGCTGTAAAAACTTGGTGGAAACTAGAAGAGTGATCTCCTGCAATTGACAGTCAATTAAAGTGGATATACTAACTTCATATGAATCAGCTCTCTCTATTTTAACAGCTCTATATTGTTTTTATTAAAAACATCTTTGTTGTAAACTTTAAGGTGTTTTTGTGTGCAATTAGGCTTCATATTTGAAGCGTCTACAAGCTACCATCAAAACAACCATAAATAATGCTTTAAACAAATTGATCCAGCTCTATTAGTACCTTTCACTTTAGATATTACATTTTTTGTACGTGCCCCTGTGAGCCCCGCTCGGCTGTTCAAAGATTTAATCCAATTGAAAGTTCTTCCCAAAAAGTTGTTCTCATGCAGCTCGCTGTCTGTTTACTCTTCAGTGAGAGAGAGGGGAAAAAAAAAGCTAAAAACCCCTGTTCTGACACTGACAACGGTCCATCTCTGTTAATGAAATCACTGAGTCCGCTCCAAGTGGCTGCTGTAGCTGGAGAGAGGCCATGAACATAACTTTTCCGCCTGACGCTCTAACTCTCCTCCTATTCTCTCGCTCTGTCGTCCCTCGCCCTCTTAAAGTTAGACTGATTACACTTCTGTCTGAGACAAGGACAGAGACGTGCAGACTGAACCCCATGAAATTTCTAAGGCTGTCGTTTGTTATACGTTTGTATTATATTTAATTATTCATTATGGCTCTTTTGATCTTTCTCTGTATTTTACTCAAGTGCTCACATCTAAACCTGCGGACATTTTTTAACACTTGAAGGGGAACATAACAAACAGGATGCTGCTAACCTGTTAGAAAACAGTTATTAACACACTGAGTCTCAGTGTCACCACCACAATGACATATGCATGTTTTATAAATGTGTAGGCTGCATTAGGCTTAATTTTCTGTGCGGGATCAATGCACATATTTATACAATAACTTTGTTATAAAGAGAGACGATGGGCTACACACACTTTCATAGTGCTAGTGCAGCTACTCCTGGAAACCTTATTTTTTCCCCCCTATGTGTCGCTAAACAGAATTAATCACTACCACCATCCAAACACTGTGTTTAAGTTCTTTCATTTATACAGATCATTGATTGTCGTGGGCAGAGAGTCTTTTTAACATCAAGTAGATGTAATGAGACTGTAGACATTAGCTTTTTAATACCTGATACTACCTTTGGAGATTTAAAAACTGACATCAAATACCACAAATAATGATCTATGATTATTATATGTTGTTGCACAAACTGATGCAGTTAGCACTCCTGCCTCAGAGCAGAAAGGTACTTTTTGTTTGCTTTCCCTCAACAGGTTTGTCACAATGTAAGTACCAGTAACTGTTTCAATTATTACACTTAATAATTGGAGTTTAGCACACAATAGTGTCCTGTAACAACAAAAGGCTCTCTATAATTATTGTGGATGACTAAAGCAAAGTTTTGAAAAATTCTAAGTCACACTTTATTCTTTGGGATTGTGCAAAGTTTTAAAGAGTCCGTCTGGGTCGACAAAGTCAAAGGGCAAATGTCTACGCGGTCTACAGACCCTGAGAAGGTTTTTCAGACTGAAATGTGTCCAAAGCACAACATTTGAATGCTGTTATGTGATTAAAACTTGATTTATAAAAAGGCCACTTATGTTTGAATCCCTATTCTTCCACATTTTGAAAAGCACACAAGTGTAAATCATGGTTAAGAAGAGAAACCTCTATGAAACTCAATCTTGATCAGTGTTAAGGGGACAATGTATCTTGAGTTTATTTTATTATGAACTTCTGTGATTCATTCTAAAGTGTCTGTTACTTCAGTCACATTGGAGTTTTTATCTGTTGTTTCCCTACTGCTCACCTTTCTCTTCACTTGACTTTAAGATGAACATACTCTCAAAACTTTTCCTCCACCTCTCTCACTCTTTGTCTCCCTCTCACCCTCCCTCCCTCCCTCCCTCCCTCTTCCTCCTGTTGGACTTGTTCACTAATGGCATGCCGTCGTCATCGTCCTTGGAGACAAGCCTTTTATTCCAGTAAGCCTTTTCAATTTCATTAGTTCTGAATTTATAGTGCACTACATCCTCCAACACACACACACTGATATATTTATAGAAGGAGATGGCACTATAAAAGCGTCCGTCAGTTTCCAGGGGGAAGCCTAATGTCTGTGACACACCTCTTATTTATGCGGAGGAGAGGGCTGGGGAAGACTATCAATGTGACACACAAACACAAACACTATCTTATACAGTATGTGCATGGACAGTGTATGTGCCCGATGTACAGAATATGTATTTGACCAAGCTTGTGTAAATATGTATTCATGTTAATCAATGTGTGTGTGTGTGTGTGTGTGTGTGTGTGTGTGTGTGTGACCTTGTTATATTACCCCCATTAGTTCAGCATGCTCCATTAGTGCTAATTGAAATAAGTTAAAATACAGAGAAACGGAAAGAGAATCTAAATGAACAGAGTCTGTCCATACAGCTTATCTTATCTCATGCACACGTTACCTGTTCAACTCATCTGCCAAAGAATTTCAGTTTGGAGTTGGGGCTATGATAATTCTGCCGGAGATCTGGCGGCCCAACCACGGGACCCTTGCCGAGCACGAGGTGTGTCCTTAACACGTACGATTGTGTACACAACAGCTGTGTGTATGTAGAACTCATGCAGCACATTGTTTGAAAGCTGTAGTTTCTGTAAGAACTATTTTTAACTGACTGCACTGTATTTTGATATTATTTGATAAAATAAATCATTTTCCTCCGCTAGACATCAACAGGGTGACCGCACTCTTAGCTCTTAAATTGCCCCTCATTTGGCCAATCACCAGCTTCCATTCACTGTTCCCAGTCTATTTCAGCCAATTGCTCGCGCCTGTGCTGATGACTGACGGTTATTGTAGCCAATGAGATTCTGGATATGTGAATATGCTGCTTCAATCAATACCTGGCATCCTGAAAGCAAGAAGACAGTTTTTTTTTAAGCCAAACTCACTACGTCCAAACCCTGCATTATATCAGCTGCAGTTCACAATTCTGAAACTACAGACCGTTAGCTTTAAAAAGAGACAATATTTGTGCTTGTATTATATACTGTTCGAGAATAGCATGAACTACAGTTTTGCACTTTAAAAATTAGTCAAATCTAATGAGTCGAATATTCAAACTACTAAGTGTAAACTTGTTAAACATGTCTTTTTCTCTTCAGGTCAAAACAGGCCTTATTGTACAAATCAGATTTGTTTTGTTAGATTGAACAGAATATAACGTCAGTATTCTCATCTTTGACAACACGTCCTTGCATGCGACTGCTCTTGGATTAATTAAAATGTCTAAGGTGTTTTGTCTACAAATACAGGTGAAAAACAGAACATCTTAACAACCACCTCATCTCTTCACACTGCAGCGGCGAAAATGACCTGACATTTAATACTCAACCGCAGCTATCCTCGCTCGACACACTTGCCTCCAATACCGTCCATGTGCACACGCAACACTGGGTTTTCCACCATTTTGATTTTCCTGAAAACAGTTTTTCCCTCTCAGGCGTTCTGCATTCTCCTTTGCAATGTGTTTGAGTTAGTGCTGTGATTCTCACTGACAGGGTCATGAACCGCTATTGATCCGTGCGACATTGTAGTGAAGATGTTTTCTGACAAGAACGGATCTCTTAGTCACTACCTCTGTCTGATGCTGACGAGTCGATAAATAATCTGCTGCCCAACGTGGTGGATTAAAGTTAGCCCCTTTTTGATTGAAAGTAATTTGTTTTCTGTCAAAATGAATGAAGACGGTTTTATTTGAGTCAGGGTTTTTGGTTCTCTCAAATATAGTCCAACTACTTTTGTGCACCGAGGAATCATTTAGTTAAATTCATGAAGATCACGTCTCACTGACTATAAAGCAGAGTTCTCCCGTACCATGCCGGGGGTGTCTGAGTATATTACAGGACGCATTTCATACAAGCAGCCTCTGCTTCAGCTGTACTCTCACTTTGAGTAAATACAGTTGAATATCCAGTGTCCATACATTCAGAAAAGCAAAGTGTGTAGGGTGGAGTCACGGACTGGTGTTTAGTTGTAACCCTATTTCTTAGAGATCCAAATGAAACTCAAAGTAATATTTCTATTGGACTACTCAAGTTCCTTTGTTTGTGTCAGTTTGTGGTTTGTTGCTTCACTCACCTCAATGACGCGGGAATCAAACTCGTCATAAGTCTCTGTGGAGAAAGAAAGAGATGAAAGGAACTTTTACACACAAACACATTTTGGCAGAAACAGAAACACACACAAACACTTTAAACTGATGAAACCAGGCTCCTGCAACAAACAAAAAAATACCCAGAAGTCCTTGCAGTTGTGTAACAGGTTGACACTTTTCATTGTCAGTGACCTCTGAAGGATGTTTGTCTCCCGGCAGCCGCCTGTTCACTTCTAACCAATTAACAATGAACAAAGGAGAGCTGACTCGCAGGCTCCAAGGAGAAAACACAGACAAAGACACACAAACAACAACAACACACACACACACACACACACACACACACACACACACCTCAGCTGGGACATTAGCCCACCATCTGTGAGGAACTAAACCCAATCAGAGACAACCAACCTAGTTACAGATCTCTGCACAGCACAACCACAAGGTCCAGAGTGTGTTATGTGTTATGTTTGTGTGACTATAAAAAAAAAAAAGAGTTTTCCAATAAAGCACAGAGAGCACAAGTGTGTGACTCGGTGTGAGGGCTTGTTAGCAGGAAGTATCAAGAATAAATAAGAGAAAAAGAAAGAACGTAGGGACACGGACAGTAAGTATCTGAACACAAGAAGAAGAAGAAGAAGAAGAAGAGAGTAAACTACAGAGCCGTGTCCCTCATCGGTCAGCAGTTTGAGCTAAATGTTCTGAACTCAGCCGGTCAGCAAGGAGCAAAGTTTAAACAGGTAATGAGTCTTGGAGCAGGAGCTCCATCAGTGAATCAGGAGGCATTAACGAGAGATGTTGCCCGGGGTTGGTAATGAAGAGTTGATTAGAGCGGAGATGAACCTTCAGACTTCAGAGAACATTTTAAATTACAGCATTAGATCCAGCTGTTAAACACAAACTCCTGTTACAGACTCTCCTGTCACAAGTGGTGCGAACACTTTTCTATTTCAATCTGACCAGTGTTCGTAGCATGCTTGCACGTTCACGTAGAAGAAGTGTAAGAGTTGTAACTGTCCTGATATCTTCTCAGAAATTCCTCCCATAAAGCCCAAAATTAAGTATTGGCTAAATATGAGCGCAGTCAAGTCTAGACCAGTACCAAACTATCACAGCAATCATCCAGGGGTTGAACCCAACTGTCTGACATTGCAGTCATATGAACCAAACTGAATTTATAACGTATGGTAGAGAAACAGGTGCCGTCACTTGGGCTCTTTTGCCAAGAAACAGAAGAGTGTGTGGGAGGAAAGAGATAGATGAAGGAGTTGATAGAGGGGAGACCGAAGGAGGAAATTACTGGATGTGACTTAAAGGAGATGGAAAGAAGCCAAAGGCCTGACAAAAGACAAAGAAATGATGTGAAAATAGAAAGTGTGGGGTGTTGTTGTTGATGAAGGTAACTAAACGGAGAGAGAAAGAGAGACAGAGAACAACAAGTGCTAGACAGAATGAGGAATGCTCGAGAAAAGAAGAAGAGAAAGAAGGTCGGACAGAAAGAGAAGAGAGAGAGAGATGTTTTTCTAAATTAGGAAATCGTCCTACTTGACAGTTTGGTCACATAATCATCTTCATCAGACCTAATGGGACAACTTCAAGCCGGCCACTTCTCCTATTCTCTCTCGCTCACACGGGGCAGCTTCTACCCTTATTATTCCTCCATCGCTTCATCCATCGTTTCTTTTTTTTCCGTCATGAAGTCATGTACTGCTGGACTGAGATCTTTAAATCCTGCTCCAAGCGTTACAAACACACAACGCCAACATCACTGACATGTTTGTGCCCCGTTTTCAAATGTGGTTCACCTCCGTTGGGTCCGGGGTCCGGGGAGCCCAGGCTGATGCCCCCCATGGAGTGTCCTGTCCATCCTCTTTCCCTCTTCACCCTCATCTTCCGCTTCTTCTCCCACTCATCCCTCTGACGCACTGCAGAGAGACACAAACATCCAAAGTTAGAACAGGAAATTGACTTCAAGAGCCCGACATGATTCAAATGAAAGACACCGTTTGTCATTGTCAAGTTAACTGCGTTATTACTTCTAACAAATGAAATCACAACGGAGGCAAATAAGCTGGTTTTATGTTGCTGCTCCTGTACCCACATTCAAAGGTTTCCTGTGGAGTTATTGACCTCTATTAGTGCTAAAGAGCTGATTTTCTACGAGTGAGTCAAGATATGCAACAAAGTACAAAAACAAGGGAAGAAGAAGCCTGCACAGTACACATGGATTTAAATAACGCTGCTTTTGAGATGCTTTAAAATCTTGCTTTTATAAATGTGTTATGAGGAAAATATGAAATCAGTTCTTTTGTTAAACCTCAAGGAAACCAGTGTTTGTTACACTCATTTAAAACCAGGGCTGTACGATATTGGGAAAAAGATGACATTGCAATATTTTTGTTTCCTGCGATATATATTGCGATTCAATATTCACTCTGTTCAGCTGAATTCTCCCCGACTCTCCCTGAAATGATGATTACAGACTCTCACCTGATTGCCTCTGTCTCTCTCTGCCTCCGTGAACGCTATTTGCGTTTGCAAAGAGTCTTAATCATGTTGATCATGTACGTTAATTATTGATATCGATCTATAATATTTCCTGCAAGTGATTCTTCTCACATCAGGTCAGACTTTTTACTAACGCGCTCATGCACTTAAGTTCCATCATTTAAGTTTCCCTCCGCGACCAATTAATATTTTTTGTAGGATTGAGTAATCAGTTGCCAGAGATGTGAATCAATGAAAAGTAATGTTTAGAGACATTTCTAGAACAAGCTCAATGCATTTCGTGAAGAAAAAAGAGAAAAAGGGCGATTTCTGCAGGAAGCAAAGCAAACTTTAAGCAACGGATTACTTCGACATTAAACTACGACTGTTTCAAGTTTCATGGCAGCTCATGAAATCGTAAGGAGTGGGAAGGAGGACGTGAAATAAACAATAAAATGGGCTATCAGATGATCGAAACTCAGACCTCAAAAACAAAATCGAGAGCCCGTTCTGACTGAAGACAAAGTTGAACGCACAGATCTGGAGGCCGCTGCCTTTAACCCCGAAAGTGTTAAATATAATCCCTTATGTGATGTTAACTATAAACAAACTGTCAGATTGTCAAAATCCCTGCTCCTCTCCGCTCACATTCACCGTTCCCTCTCTCTCACTCACTCGACCACTCACGCTGCACGTCGCTCTGCCCGACCCTGATAACAGCAGGTGAGATGACAGAGCGCTGAGAAGGTGCTTTAACTATGCGAGTTGTTGCATGTAATGTGGAAAAATATATAAAATATGGATGCTCATTTAGATCTATTAGTAATGTGAATGGGCGCAGACAGGCTACATAAACTTAAATTGAAAGGCTCAAATATTTTGTTCGGCTACAGATGGATTTTTTTTTTTTCTTCACATCGCATGTCCTTGCGGTTTGACAATTGACCTAATTTAAACACTACTTTTCTTTGTTTTCACGAAACTTTTATGAGAGTTTTTTTAGGGTGTGGTGTTCATGGAATCTTACCCAGTTCAGCTTGCACCTCCTGCTGCTCACTCTCCCCTCTTCGACTCACGATCTGGAAACTCCCGTCCTTCTGCACTGGAACGTTAAGACCAGGCCACAGATATCCTCCGCGGCCTGTGGGTTATAGTCAAAAGAAAAACACACACACACAAAATTATATTAACATATGAGAGAAGAAAGGTCAAAGGTCAAAGGTATCGTTTATTGTCCCCACAGGGAAATTTGTTTGCAGCTGGAGACATACAAATACATAAACAACACTAATAAATAATCCAAACATCAAGTGCGTAAGTACATAAAACATGAAAGAAGTGTATAGTACTTCTTATTTTAAAGCATCCCACAAATGTAGGGCGTTATGGTTGTCATCAGCTTAAAAACATGTAATGTAAATAAACTTTTGCCCAGAAAAATTGTGTTTTCTGGAGGATTTGATATTATTGTTAGAACTGAGCATGGAAGACAAACCAATAACCAAAATATAAGCAGTGGTTTGTATGACAGAAACAAGAAGCATCCCATCATTTACTTGATTCATTTAAATAAAACAGTCTAGGGGACTACCATCACTGCAGACACATGAGAAACAGACTGACAAGACTGTGACAGAAAGACTTAAACTCAATGAAGAGGGATATTTTATCTCGGAAAAAAAGAAAGCGAGAACAACTTGTGAATCATTTAGTGAAAGGTGTCCATTAAGACAGCTGCACACATGTTCAAAGCAAAAAGGAGAAACTTTATCCTTCACAAATAAAATACTGAAAACAATCTGACTATTTGCGGGCTATAAAAAGGCCTGTAAAAGATTTATATTTAGAATTGCTTGACTCTTCATCGCATCCAGGTAAAGTCCAGTCAGGACATCTGAGGAGACGATGATGTCATACCTTCTCCTATGATCTGTCCCCTGTTCAGGTCTCTCCTCAGTTTGCGTTTGGTTCGCTTTCCTCGGCCCTTCCTGGCTCCAGCACCCATCTCCGCCAACACACCTCGCCATAACTCTTCAGCCGTCACTGTAAACACACAAAAACAAATACACATGAACATCGCAGCTCTGAGATGAGTAATCCTGCCCATTTATTATCTATAAGAAAAGGTTGTGCAGACTCTGATGACTGTTAGCGAAAAAAACAACCACACATATAGGCTTCTTTGTTTATCAAGTGAATTGTTCACTTAAGGGGAGTAAGAGCTAGTGGGTGGCTTTGTGATGTAGCTGAAAATGTGTGACGTTATTCTGCAATCACGGGGACAGAGTACTTTGAATATAACCTTTTCATACACTTACACTTGTTGAAGAAGCTGCCATGCCTGGTTTGCTGCCAGGCTGTCTGGGGGACCAGTGGAAGTGCAGGGTTTCTTTGAAGAGAGCCGGCTGAGGCTCGAGTTGCAGCATGGGACACCTGAAGTGCTCCCCCAAAGATACGCAGCGGTGCAGCACCTGATAAGAGAGAAATATCTCATCAGTTATCAGATTTTTTATTTTTTTATTCCGTTAATAATTAGAATAATTAGAAAAATAATAATAATTAAAGTAAGAGATGTCTACATTTCCTACTCAGCTAGGCCACTTTAAACAGGATCAAAAGGTAAAATAAAAATAACTGGAGTGTAAATCAATGCATCACAGTTCCATGTTTCAGAGTTTAATGTCTAAAATATGACAACAATAGTTTTCATTCAGGATGCACAACCACAGCAGGAAGTAAAACAGACTGCCAGCCTTCAATCAATTGTTCTGTAAACGTTTTTAAAAACGTTACGAGCTATGTGTTATTCATTTATCTCATGTTAGGCAAGAAATATTTCAGACTGCATTGGAATTGCAGCTACATGTAGACATCCCTGACCATGACATCCCTGCAGCGGTGACAGGCTGATCCCCGGTCAGTGAAGACAACTGAGCGTTAACAAACACTTACATATAAAACATATATACAGTCAACATGCTCCAGTGTAAAATTAAATGTTTCAACGAAGCCGTGGATGAACAGAAAAGTGAAATAGTTTACCTCCGAGAGTGATGCGGAGGGCACAGCACACCCGTATGGACGCCGCCATATTTGGATTAAGCAGGGTCCTCGAGTGGACAACAAGGCGTCTGAGCTGTGCCTGTTGGAAAATAGAAAAAAAAAAAAAAAAAAAAGACGAAAGTTTATAATTTTCTTATGTCTACGAAAGAAAAAAAAAAGCATTCTGGTTTAGCGGGATCGTAAAATACATTTAATCTATAAATGACATGATAAAGTATAATTCTTGTAGAATAACAATTGTGTCTTGTAAAGTCTACGGTGGCTGGGAAGTGCAAAGCAAAATTACAAAGTGTTAAACACTTTTACAAAATGTGAGACAAATTTACATTTTGAAAAATATTTTTACATTTTATGAAATAAAATTACAAAACCAAAAAACACTTACCAAGGACAAAACAAATTTACAAGATGTGAAACACTGAGACAAATTTACAATATGTGAAACACTGAGACAAATTTACAAGAGGCAGAACACTTTTACCAGTCCCCAAACAAATTTACAAACGACAGAATCTTGATGGAAAGGGAATGTACCGCGACAAAACAAAACAAACACAATGACCCCTCACCCGATTACTTCCGGGTCACTTCCGACATTCGGTACATTCCCATTTTGTCAAGATTCTGTCGTTTGTAAATTTGTCTCATCGATTGTGTGTTTCACATCTTGTAAATTTGTTTTATAAAATGTAAATGTGTTTTTCAAAATGTAAATTTGTCTCACATTTGTAATTTTGCTTTGCACTTCCCAGACACCGTAGGGCTATGCCTCATTAAAAATCCAATTAACATCCCAGTCTGCATTGAGAATATTTTTTAAAAAGCTTCAAAAACTTAAAACACGTGATTTTATTCAAAACATGAAATAAATAGAAATTCCAGAATAACTCCAATGCCCCAAATAGTGGTAGGCTAGTTAAACAATTATTTATATATTTTTTTACCCATGGCAATAAAAATGAATTCACGTGACCAATTAAGCGGGCTAGAAGTTATAAACTGGCAGAAATGGATCGCCTCGCTTTGCACAACAAACTGAGAAACGGCGAGATGGTGGGGCTAACCTGCAACTCACCTTGACAACAGGAAAGCTACAGAAAGTCATTGTAAATGTGTATGCTTAGAAAAGATGTGTAGGTCTACCTGGTCTATAACTGGTCACCTTGGTAGCGTTGCCTAAATGCTAAAGAAAACGAGGGTGTGTTGTGAAAAGGCCCAAACTATTGCTGTGTGGTGGGCGTGTGACTTTCACAGACAGCTGCAGATAAAATAAAAATTACTTTTACTTATTTTCAAGTAACCTAATAAAAATGACAAGATTGCAAAATTCACAGTAAATGCTATGAAAACTTTGGCTCACAGAATATAAATAGCCTATAGCCTTTACAATTAAATGTTTTACTTTGTATAAAATAAAAAGTGTATGGCCTTAACAAGTTCTGTTAGGCCTCATTTCCTGTTTAACAATAACTATCTTTAACTCTATTCTGCATGTATCATGAACACAGACTTCTGTTTCTTTTTGCAACCTATTATTATTTTTTTTTTACTTCAAATTTCATCTTCTGGCTCCATTTGATTAAATAATGTATTGACCTTACTGCTTAAGTTTGTGAACATGATGAGATGGAGATGCATCATTCGTATAAAACTCACTGAATAACCTCATCATGAATGATGTTTCTGTTTCTGAAGAGCTCTCAGCTCTTAAAGAAGAAAGGAAAGGAAAAACAAATTAGGGAGATTTTTCCAAGAGGTTGTCTGTTGATTGGCTGCATTCATAAAACTCTCCAGTCTTTGTTATCCCATTTATTTTATTTGATTAATTATTACATCAAGAGGAGAGGAAACACAATGATTATAACTTGGAGACGAGGCAGGAGAAGGGTGAAGTAAACATTAAAGTGACTGTGTGGGGGAATAAAACCCTGTTTACAGATGGAAATGAAATAAGACAAGGAGTCAATCATCCACACCGCATTCACTGAATTTGGACAGGAAGGAATCTGCTGGGAGGAATTTTAGTTATTCAGTCTGATAGGTCAAACTTTTAAACTGCATGTATCTACATTATATTGGGACTTTCACACTTGCACAAAACCCCTGAAAAACTCCTGATATTTGCAAGAGGAGCTGTATGTGTGAACGCAAACAGCCACATTTTTCACTTCGACTTCATCCAGAGTTTCTCTTGCCAGCCCCCTTGTATTTTTTTCCGCAGAAAGTCCAAGTGAGCTGATGTGATAGCGCAGCAGGATATAACCAGGACAATTCCCCTCTAGGGAGTGGTGACATTTAATACCTGCGATTGGTGCACAACCATGGACTGTCTGCCTGCGAATGGTACTATGTATCTCTGTGCATGTATATTCAACTGCTGCATTACTTTTCTGTTTGACAGTATTTTCATCTCCCCGACACGAGCTGTCATGAAAACCTGATTCATGCTGCTTGCGGCCGGCGAGCACGGCCCCTGCGAACGTCGAGACGTTTCATACTGACTGCAGGGAAAACGCAAGCGCTCAACACGGCCCGAATAAAGTACTTCCGGGTCCTGTAGCCAATCATTGCAACGCAGTCAGTATGAAACGTCCGCGTTGTTACAAAATCTTGCGCGGCTGTGCCCTCAGATCCTCCGCAGACCCTCCTCTCGCCGGCCGCGATTGCGCAATATCGCCGCGCCGACCGAAGCATGAAACGTGATTCAATGAGTCGCAATGTGCCGCACATGGCTAATTTACATAACGTTATTTTTCCGTGAAAACACT
The DNA here is from genome assembly GCF_963584025.1 of Labrus mixtus. Taxonomy (NCBI): domain Eukaryota; kingdom Metazoa; phylum Chordata; class Actinopteri; order Labriformes; family Labridae; genus Labrus; species Labrus mixtus. The sequence goes on from NC_083617.1 coordinate 14,965,919, forward strand.
GTGGAAAGATTCGAAGTCTGGCTAGCAAGCCAACCTTTCTGTTAAACATGCTGTCTGATCATATTTACTGTTTGGTAGCCATAGGTAAAGGTGTTGAGAGAAATGTGTGCTAGCTTGAAGGTAACTTCATTCAGCTGTGCAATAATAATGTTATATTAATGTTATATTATGCTTAACCATCCACTTTGTGCAATAACATGTTACACTTTATGTGCACTGTGTGCATGTCTGAGTTACACGGAATATTACAGACTACACTTTTGTCAATAGCTGATCTATTTTTTATTTTTTAAATCTATTTTTTAGTATCTATTTTTTATTTTTTAAATCTATTTTTTATTTTTTACTATCTATTTTTTGTACATTCTTAATTTTTCTTTTTTTATTTAATTGTACTGTGTTCACTTTTTGTCTGCAATCTTTGCTCTTTGCTGCTGTAACACTGTAAATTTCCCCATTGTGGGATAAATAAAGGATTATCTTATCTTATCTTATCTTTCTGGTTCATTATTATCTCAGGCAACATTAAAGTGACAGCTGGTCAACACATGTAATAAGTTAGGCCAGAGGGAATATAAACTTAATGAAAATAAGCAGGAGCAAAACTTCAGGTTAATATATTGATAATGTTACATATTTTATGATAGAAGAGAAAATATTGTCATACTTGATGACTGCATTATGTTCTCTCAGACTCTTGCCCTGAGAGCTACTTGCATAGTGACTGCCCTTCACATCACCCCTTAGTAGAACATGGTAAGCCCTGTTCTGCAAATTCATCCCATTTATAAAAAGGGACTGAAGGTTGGGAGCAACAGAACATAGATATCGACAAGCAATTGTGTTTTTCTTATTGTTTGCACTGCTTCTTTAGTCGGTCTGAATGCTAAAATCGTCTGTAAATTCACATTTTAAAGCTGATATTTTAAAAAAGTCTTCCCGGGGGAGCATGCCCCCGGACCCTCCTAGGAAGTTTGGATCCATGTCACCTTTTTCATCCCTGATGAGTTTGCACCCTTGCAAACAAATGTGTGAACACTAAATACATTATATTGTAGACAAGTGGAGCTGAAAACTTGAGTCTTAGAGAAATATATTAACATGAAACGGCTTCATTCAGTATTCCTTTTAATAGTTTAATTTGACTTCTCAAACAAAACAATACATATGTAGACAGCTCAAGTGCATGCTTTTATTAACTTCTTTCAAAAGTTGAACACTTGAAAGGTCTGCTTTATTCAGAGTTCTACCATTATTATGCCACTCCTTAAACCATCAGCATTATCTAATTCTATATTTCAGTGAATGAACATTAATTAATGTAAAGAAGTAATTCTGATCTTATTTTTACATTTCTCGCAGCCCCTAAATTTATGTTTGTTGTATATTCAGGGGCCTCCCCTCACCTCCTAATCCTTCCCATTTTTGTGCAATGAATACGTATTAATGATAATATCATGTTTTTGGATATACACATTGCTAACATGAGCAGTAAGCTGTGATTGAGCCTGTGCACTAGTCAACCAATCAGAACCTCTGAGTGACTGGTGATTATCCATGTTTGTGTCTTGATTTCACAGCATTCAGGGTAATTTCCACAATATTAAAGCACTTTTTTCCCCAAACACTGCGGAGAGCTGCAATCAAAAACTTGCTGAAGAATAAAAAAACAGCCCACCAGCTGTGTGACAGCCGTGAGTGGGAGTCACTGTTGAAAGAATCAATACAGTTACTTTTTTTTCTAAAATAATCGCCCCATAATGACGGCCTCATTCAGGGTTTTATGTAAAAGGCTGAGTCACTTTTCTTAGTTTCTTACAGCAGTGAGCAGAGGAGGGGAGAGTGCAAAAAATATGTTTTTTCCTTTTTTTAGTTAAACATAGTTCCTCTGGATTTGAATACTGTAAAGTCAAAGTCGAAAACATCCAGACTAGGAATCCTGTCCAGAGTGAACAAGACACAACATGGTGACGTTACCAATACGTTAGCAGTATTTAACATAAATGAATGTGATTTCTAAAATTAAGGCTAAGACTGCAAGTTAATTATGCCAATAATGAATGGCAGGTTAAGAATGTAAATCATTGTTGTGGCAAATAATCGCCCCCGTATAATAAAATAATGCAGTTAATTTGTTAGAGCATAAGCTTTACACGCACACACACACACACACACACACACACACACACACACACACACACACACACACACACACACACACACACACACACACACACACACACACACTCTACACCAGGTATATTTTAATTTGATTGCAGTGAGTAGGGTCAGCAGGTGTCGGTCGTCCCTATAGTAATTAATGTGCTTTAGTGAGTCTAATTAAATTAAAGTAAAGTATTTATTTAGGCCTAGTAACAAGACAAGACAATGTCTTGTCTCCCACAACGAAGACATGTACATTGTTACAGCAGTAAAGGCAAAAATTCAGATAAGCATGAATTCCAAAAATCTGCAACATGAAAAAGGAAACAAGTTTTGTATTCAGCAAAGTGTTATCTTATCTTAGGTTGATATGCCACACCTGTCAAGCGGATAGATTATCAATGCAAAGGAGAAGGGTGGACTAAAACAGATTTAATCAAATTTGTGAACAAAATTTGAAAGAAATGAGCCTTGTGTGTAAATAGAAAATTTCTTAGATCTTTAATTTCAACTAGTGAAAAATCTGAGCAAAAACAAAGATGTTGCGTTTCTCTTCTCGTTCAGTGTAGTTGATGATAACTCACTTGATTTCTCAGTTATAGAAATGTAATAATGACTTTATTTATTGCCACACCATAAATTAATAGATAAAAGTTTATGTACTCATGAAACTTCTGGTGTTTCTATGAAGACAAATATTGATGAGCTCTTTAAAGGCCCTGGACACTTGCACTTGATTATTCTGGCTGATTAAGCTCTCTGTGTTCAGGTATAGTTGGACAGAACTATGCAGGCACTTAATTAAATCACTTCTTCTGATAAGAATGATTAAAGAAATGTTTTCCCTCACAGGGACGAGGACACTCAGAGAAGAAACATTTGTATACATCCACAGAGTCCTGAGAAGAGGTCTAAGCAAGCTAATAAGTGAAAACACATTTAAAGTTGAACAGTGGGTGTGCATGGGCTTTAAATGAAGACATTAAGAACAACTCCTGATAGTCGAACTCTATTAAAGTTTTTTTTCTTCTTCTCCAATTTAAAGAAGTTTAAACGCTGTTTTTTAAGAAATAGAAATACAACCTTGTTCTTGTTTGAAGTGCTCGGCACACAGATTTCGTAAGGCCAAAAATGACTGATGTTACATCTTGTTACTCTCTTTGTCATACTCTAGTTCGTTTACTTGAAACCCACATTTTCCGTCAAAGACTGAAATCTTCTGGCTCAAAGTAAGACTTCGTTATTTTTAGCAGTAGAATCATAATCATTCTGCACTCTTCTCTTCACAACGCTCTGGCGTTTAAACATCACCTCCACCTCTCTGCTCACTTCATATTTCTTTTCGTAGTTCTTCCTTTTTCTTACAAGATCACTCTTGCTTTGTGGGCTTCGATATAATCTGCTACCTTTTGAACTGCAACTCTGAATCTTAAATTCTTACATTGTTTGTCCTGTTGTACTCCGAGGACGAGGTAAGCATGTCAGAGTGAATACTGAAGTTATGGAGTTCTTGCTTGAATAAATAATGAATCTTTCGAAGTCTCTGAAACTGGACAAGACTTCTTAAGAAAAGGGAGCATTTAAAGTGTAAAACCGAGATAAAGCAAATACACACAGTCGAGAAATACAGTATATCCCAAGCAGCTGTAAAATGTGTAATTGAACATTTGTCATGAAAATGTCACTATGGATATACTCTCAATCTATTCAATAAGTCAATATGAAATGGATCCTTTAAGTGCGTTTTATAATACCAAACCTTGAAGTGAACTGAAATGTGGCAAAGATACATCCTTAGAGTGAACAACAGGCGAGAGCAGCAGGAAATAGAAAGAGAGAGGCATATAGTTAGGCGGTGAGTTGAAGGCTTCTCCTGGCGGACTTGTCTTTGGGTCATCTTAACCTGACGTGAATCGATACTCTTACTCCCTGATGTCCCCTCTCTGACATTTCCTCTCCCTCTTCTCCTCCTCCTCCTCCTCTTCTTCTCTCCTAACACAGATAAGGACAGGAGGTGACAGCACACCTGGCTGTAACTGTACCAACCTATAATTGTCACCAAATCCTTCCTGGCTTTGTTTTTAATCTCCTCGTTTCGAGCAGATACGAAGCTGCTGGTTCACTGGTGTCTGAATCACCACATGACAGATGTTCAGTGCACAGAAGAATAAGAATGAATGAATGAATGAATGAATGAGTGAACTTAATTTGACACATTCTGCCCCTGGCTGCACAACCCAGCGTGGGAAAAATCATTTTCCACTTGATATGTGATTATATAACTTGTAGTAAGAGAGTCAGCTAGCAGTTGGAGTACTATCACCTTTTTGGCATTTTTGTCTGCAGTACAAAACCTTGTATTAAAAACAACAAATAAGAGCAAGCTGGATCCTGTAAAATTTGCCTAAAACGCCTATCCAACCATACCCTGAGGAAACTGAATGCTGTTCTTGAACCGTTTGGACTACAAGCACAAAAGGAAGGTCACCTTTGAAAGCTAACAACCTGTAGTTTCAGAATGTATTGAAATATTTCAAATGTGCTTACTACTGTTGAAATAAGGCCGTTCTTCATCACTGATCGTAATCTGTTTGGCATTAGAAATGCTGTGTGAGTTATTGATTAAAGCAGCATATCCACATGTTCAGCATTCGATCTGAAGGGTGAAGTATGGGAATGATGTGTTCATATTTTTGCACTTTCATCAGAAACCTAGCAGTGCTGTTAATTGGCAGTTATTCTGTGAGCTGATGACCAGCTATTAGAGCTTTATCTGACTGCGTCATTGGTGTCAAAGCCTGATCATTATAATCAGGCATGTATCCAATTGAAAAAAAGTATGCATACTGATAGAAAAAGTATTGACATTGATATTTTTCATTCTGTGATAAATTCAGACTTTTGCAATGTATATTTTCACTGCTCATATTGACTAAACAATGAAAGTATGATTTATTGTGGAGCCCAGGTGTGTCTATTTGTGACAATCAGCTTGACATATAATTTGATAAAGCCTTTGTTTCAGAGAGGCAAGGGACTGAATAAATATTACTGTTGCAGGCTAGCTATTGGATAAGAGGGATGGGAGAAAAAAAAGCAGAAGATGAGGGGAAGGTGATGAAATTGTGTTATACTTAGACATCTGGCTTCATGTAGGGAGTGCAGTGGGAATATGGAGAACAAAATACAGTAAGTCAGGGAGACTCAAAGAGGAAGAAATGTGGATAGAGATAAAGACACAAAGACAGAACCGGAAATTAAAAAGTAAAAGTTGTGGAAGCTACAAGAAAGTACTCTGAGAGCTGAGATGTGTGTTTTGTGAGGGAGAGAGGGGATTGCACACCGGCCTGCATGTGTCTTTATTTGACATGAACAAAGGAGATGGGGGGAAATGGAAGTAAAGCTGGGGATGAAATGAGTTTTAAATGGAAATGTGTTAGGTGAGGTGAGCAAAGGAAAGTGGAAAGCAGGGGGCCACAGTAGGGGGGGTGGAAAGGAAGGACTTAGGCAAGGAGAAGGTAAAAGAGAGAGAGAGAGAGAGAGAGAAAAGATTGTGAAAAAGGTAAGAAGTGGAAGAGAGAGGAGAGTAAGCATTAAGGAGGAACAAATGGAGCAATGAGTGTACAAAAGTAGTAAATGGGAGAAGAAAATTGCTAAATGGGAGAACTAAATGAGAAATGGTTGAATGAAAGATGAATGAAGGGAAGAACATATTTAATGAAAAGGGGGAGGAAAAGAAGGGGATGGATGGTCAAGCAATGGAAAGAAGGAATGCGGAGTACAATGGAGGATTTGCAAAAGGATAATAGGAAGGCAAAATAAAAGAGGGATGAAAGGGATTGAGCAAATGAAGTGGAAAGAGGGATGAAGCATGGAAGGAAGTGATGATGAAAAGGGCATTAGGGAAACAAGGGAATTGTATACTTGAGCATATTTCTTGTGGCAAGGGAGAGCTCCTCAGAGAGGCATGACCTGATCACCTAAATAGAAACAGAGAGAGATTAAATGTGAGTTAAATGGATATTAAAAAGTGAAGAGACAACAGAAGAGATGGATAAATGACAGTAAAATGAAAAGAAATGCATGGAAGTAGAAAAAGGTGTGAAGGTGCCAAGAGAGGAGAGTTAATGAGACATGAAGAGAGAGCTAGAAGAGGAGGACTGTGAGAGGGTGAAAACATGAGGAGGAAATCATATGGACACCCGCAGTGAAGAAACGGATGAGAGAAACAGAAATGATCACTTATATCACCAAGATAAAGAATGTAAAAGAGCAATTACCTGGATAGAAGAGGAATGGAGGGATAGAAAGTATTAAAAGAAGTTAGTTCATGGTAAAAACTGTATTAGAAAGAAGTGAAGAGAAAGGGAGTAAGACCGAACAGGAGAGGGAGAGAGAGATTCCTCACTACATTTGTCCTCCTATAGGCTCTGCTGATTTTAGTCCATCTGTGATGGAGTTGATTTTACAAATAAGCTTGACATTCATTCAACAATTAAACCCAGCTGATCCCCATCCAGCTTCCCTCTATTTTATTATCTACTGTTTGTCTTTTTCTGCCAACTTCTCTGAATGTCACATTCACTGTGTCATCTTTCACTGTGGGAGAGGGAGAGAGGACAAGCAGCCAAAACTAAAAAAACAGCATCATCATTTTTCACCTGCAGTGATGATGAGCCAGCCGTGAAGAGGATTATTCATCATTACTAACTCTGTCTGACACCGAGATGACCTAATGAGACACTGTTTGGGCTCACATAAAGGTCTTATCACAGTTACATCATGACCCGGATAACTTCAGTTGACTTAATAAACAACATGAAGACCGTCCCAGTTTTCTTCCATTCCTGTTCCCAATCTGGAACTAATCCATTTGAACTGGTCAGAAATTCAGGACACAGCCTCAAAAGTCTACCCCTAATGGAGAGACGAGCTGGTTCTCATTCAAAAGGAGTCGGATGCTTTTTGTCACAAACTTTTACCTACAGCATACTGTCCTTGCAACAGGCATTCAAATAGCTGTAATGTCATGTACAAACTGTTTGGCAGAGACATAGTCGGGGGAAAGAGAAAGTCCACTCAGGGCAACCCACTAGACAAAAGAAAGTATCCAACCAAACAGAGTGTTTTAGGTTAACTTGAGGAATGTCTTTCAATATCTCACAATTTCATTTGATTGCAATTCTTGATGTCACGGTTCAAGAGAGTGCTTATTTAACGATTTACTCCAGTCTGCTGTGTGCTAAGAAAATGCTAATTGTTATTTGTCATTAAAAAGCACAATACAGTGTCTTCAAGACACTCACACAAAACATTAATTGTTTACACTGTAGGAGTGCAGGTCTTTTTAAATGAAATAGACGATGGATCTTGTTATTTTTATTATCTTCTGTGGAGGATTAGTTGGCAGTGACAGCCCTCCCGCTAGCAGGGTCTACCATTTCTTTCTGTTTGTGTGTTTCCTTTAGCAGGTCGCTGCTGGGTGGACCTGGCTAGTCTCTAAGGTGTAATTACGATCATTCAGCCTGTGCTGTCTCTTCCAACCATCTCTCATCCACACCTTGTCAATCCTCGTGGCACTGTGCTTCTGTTTAGTTATTTTGTTTGTTAGTTTCGTTTCACACCATACAGCATGCACCGCACATTCCAAAAACACTCAGCAGCTGACATACTGACTACCTGACAAACACACATCACCCCTGTTTTACATGGTTTTACTTTTGGTATAATTTGTATTCAACTTTTGCACCGTCTGGTTAAACTGTATATTTTTGCTTGTTTTTGTCTGAGCTGGGTCATGACAGTGGCAGATTGGTACAGTGGTTTGTGTTGGTGAGGTGTTGTTCCAATTATTTTAGCTCTTGAGTGGTGACACACAATGTGATAGGGCTTTTGACTCATTTCCCAAAGTGCTTCACTTTCATTTTGTAGATCTTGCATATGCACGATTTGAACACCTTTTCCAAGGTCATATCCAAACAACTTTCATGGTGCATTTTCAAGCTTTTCCAGTATTGAACACTTGTGATAAATTATGTTTAAAAACAAATACCAGTGTTTCCATAGTGCTTTATAGGTAAGGCTGCCGCCTTAACAACATGCACACGGCCTCCGTATTAACTACCATTGTAGAAAACCCAAGGATGGAACAAACACACAATCCTTTAAATCCTGCAAACTTGTCAGCTAGACGCTAGCGTGAACCTGTTGCTACCTTACACGTTAGCCTACTGAAAAATGTGAAGGCCTAACTGTTACTTTTCTGACTTTCCTGTGACTTGCACATGCACAGACTCTGCTGCACTCATTTTTGCCAATTTTGCAGGAGATGGTCCTTCTTTTATGCATGTTTTGCATTTTTTCTGTCTTCCAGCCAATGCTCATTAAAACAGCACCCTCCCAGCATGTTCTCATCTGCCACTCACTGTGTCTTCAGGGGGCTGGGTCACACATCAACACAGACTGACAAATCTCTGTTACACATAGACTCAGAAAGGCAGTTGGATTTGAGTGGCACTATGGAAACATTAGAGCACATTTTCTCTTGGCTTACTTATGTCCAGTCAATATCATTGGCAAGGTGACGGCTGTAGACAAGAAGAAGGAAGAGGGTGTTTTTAGCTTGTGGGAGGACTATAAACAAAAGGACCGAGAAGTGTTCTGTGTTTTCAAACCGACCGATGCATAGAAAACAGTGCCGATGCTTCAAGGCTTTGCTAACAGTTTGTAGCCCCCACTGTACTGTTGTTCCTGCCGGTGTTCTTTAATAAGCCACTTCTGAAGACGAGGCTGGTTACTGTATATGAACAGCCTGTCCAAAAGCTTTAGCTATTTTTGATAAGTCAAATCAAACATTTAAAGTCTGATAATGCTGGAAGCCAAAGAGGTCTGTAAAGATGAGCTTAATGCTGTAACTCAAGTGTTTACAAAGAGATATGAATGGATTTTTTATTACCAAGTACTCACAATATACAGACTGCTGAGAATATTTTATCTCGCTCGTCCATATGAGTTCTCTCTCTTTCTCATGGTGTGGATCCACTGCATCATTGCGTGCTCGAGGAGCGGACCAGGCTGCTAGCATCTTGTTTTAACAGCTTCAGTGCCTCATCATAAGAAATAAACTTTCTATTTTTTAAGAAAATAGAGATAAACTTATGGAGTGCAGATTTGATTACAAAGATTCCTATACCGCTTTCCACATAGTCCATGGTCCATCAGCCCCACCACTCTACTCAATGCTTCTGTTTCCACATCACGCAACATGGTCCGTCTCCGGAGCGTGCCAGCAGCACCACTCTGTTTCAAATATGCACAGAGTCTATTTTTGACAGAGCCCGCTACAAGCACGTGTCAAGCAGAACAGAATGGGCGTGAAGTCAGACAAGAAAACACACAAAGCATCCAGTCAGTTTAAAAAACCACAACACAACATACAGCCTGCAGATTGTTTATTCCATCACTTAGCAACATTTCATCAAAACGGGCAACAAACAGCAAATCAAACACAAAGATGAAAAGCTCAGAGGTGCTATGAGTTGTGCCACTCTGAAGGAAGTATGATAAACAAGTGATGGGCTACTATAGTAAATGGACAAAGAAAATGTGATCACACATTCTGGTGTACTACATCTACATAAAACGTAGTAGACATAAGGTTACACCTTATAAACTGATGGTTTTGATTGTGCCTGATTTAAGGGGTTGCTGCAGCATTCTAAGTCTGGCAAGCCTCTGAAGCTCAGGTTACACTTTAGAGAGGTAAGAGCTCAACCTCAAAGTCTCGCAAGATTAAAGACAATAAACACAGTATGCAGGATAGGAAGCAAAACCTTGGTGAACCGGTTCATGGCTTTTAAAAGGAATTATGCATGGAGATTATGCTGATTTTATTCAGGTTAAAGGAACACTCGCATTCTCTACATGTGTACAGTACATTCAGAATTTGTGTCTTACTTTAGGTTTTTTATTGCAATTTGCCACATGTAGACTCTTGACTTTTTTCAACCCTGTAGAACAAAACTGAATCAGTTCAGCCTTCAGCGAGGGGACGTTGTTGCCAAATTTGTCAATATTTCAAGTAGAAGACCCATGAATACGCAATAGTCACTTTTTCAAAAAGTCAACTTTGAACACATTTAGAACATGACATGGTAATGTACCGACACTTTCTGGCTAGCTTAATGCATTGTATGAATGTACAACCCTGTGTTTATCTACCAAAGCAGTGGGTTGCTGTCTGCAGTGAGAAGACACTCCCTCAGGTACGTTTGCATGTTACCCTAACCCCGCATCTTGTCACAAGACATTAATATTACTGTCTTCATTTATTGAGGTCAAGAGTGCATGCAATGGTCAAGTTACGCTGAGAGCGCCCTCTGCTGGATCAAACGGCAAACTACTTCAGACGGCCTGATGCGCTGCTGGACTGTACATCTTGAATTCGTACGGCTCATTACAGTTCGAATGTGAACTTTCTCCCCAAGGTTTGAATGAATGTTTCAATGTAGAATATAAAGTGACAGCCCTAATATATTGTTTTTTTAAGTTGAAGAAAGATCTACAGTTATGCATAATGAGAGTAACGTGCGAATGCCAAAGCTATCTGCTGTGTGTCATCTTAGTTCATTCAGTCACTCAGTTTAAACTTGCGACAACTCCAGTGAGAAAACATTTAAACAGGATCTCATTCCTTTGAAAAGATGAAGATTTGCAAGCTTATTTGTCAGCCCAGGAACTAGTAGATTGTTTGGTTTGATGACTTGATATTTTCTGAACTTCTTGCTCCTCTCCAGGTCCTTCTTCTATTCCAAATAATTATGATCGCTTCTGGCTCCAGAAAACCAACATGGTGCTGGCAAAAATAAAGAAACTCAAGCCTTGAAGAAGGAAGTTGCAAACTAATGGTTGACATCCCAGTGGCTGTTAAGTAAACAGTCGGAGCTTTTTTCCTGCAGCAGTTCGTGTGATGTTTCATTCAAAAGAATTAGAAAGACATACTGATGTTCTGACAGACAACCTAAAAAACCATAATGCCAACGGCGACGTCTGTAACTAGTGAGGAGGCATAAGAAAATGTGGAAGGCAAAAGAAAACTTTTTATTTTCTATTAGTATCTGAAATTATTTAATGCAAAAGAAGACATTAATTTAAATCATTTTTAGGTTTGTTTCCACATCACGTTATGGTAAGTGACAGTCATCTGTGCAGCATCACATTATTAAGTTAGATGGTAAGCTTATACAGCATGGCTCAGCACGGCATGGCATATACCCTGCAGTCATGTAGAAAGCTGTTACCGGTTAGACTGGGCGTGAAATGTGTTTTCTAAATGACCTCCATTTCATTATTCATTTAACCAGCATTCAGCACTTATTACACTTGTTGAATAATTTAAGCTGATAAGTTATTTACAATGAGATAAAAATGGCTCCAAAACTGTGGGCTCACAATTAACTGAGTAACAGTGACAGACAATGTGAGTCTGCACAAGACTGAGACCTTTTTTTGAAAATGTATGAAAATATAATAAGACTGTGATTACAGTTTGCTTTTCATAACAGTGACAATTATTATGGTAAAGGAAATCCATAGTCTAGTGTCTAGGCATTTGAAAAGTGCTCTAATTTATTAAAGTGTTTCTCAAAATGTCCATTGTGCTTCTTATTCCATGTCCTTCCTGAGAAAAATACACCACCACCACCACCAGTCTTAGCCCTGCAGTCTCAGAGAACAATGGCCAACTTTCAGGGCATTCCAGTGTAGCTAGTGGTAAGCGATAAACAACTTCCAGCCAAGACTTCCCCTTCTCTGTGATGACTGTTTACAGTCCAATTAGCGGCTTGAGCAGCGACCGTGTTTAGATGGAAAGCGAAACAACGTTCTTCCCTCCAGAAGTTTCATTTCTTGGCTCATTATGTCTCCATGAGGAGCACCTGTTCATCTGTTTTTGGTGGGTCTCAGTTAATTCATAAATAGTAAGGTATACCGAGGGCTACTTAAGCTGTATGAGCTTGAAAAAGAAACAGATTTATTGTTCTGATTTTCTTGGAATAAAGGGTATTAAAGGGATACTTCACCCATTTGCATTAAGCTTTGTATCATTAGAAACCTGGTAGTATTTTTGAATGGTCGTGCATCCCGCCCTCATTTTCCCCTGAGATGGGAAATCTTTGTATTTCTAAGTCTGAAAAGGAGCTTCCAGTGACGCAAAAATCATCATTTTGCATCACTGGAAGCTGTTGCGGTTAGCGGGGTGAAACTACAACGCTAGTTCCTCATATTTTCGACCACTGAAGCTACAGACCAATCACAGATCAGTGGGTGGGAACTCACTCCCTGAATCGAAACTTAACGTCCGCCATATTGCTTGGAAGCTATGCTAACAGGCTCTATGGAGAAAGCTGACAATGGCGAAAAAATATACATGTAGCGGTGAGACGGCTGCTGCAACAGGTTGGTCTTGTGTTTTGGCTGCTTCGCCGCTGGCCGCCACCGCTGACCCCTGGCCGCAGCAGCCGAGAATATTGCTGTATTGCTGGCCGCTGCCGGCTGCGACAGGCTGGTCTTGTGCTTTGGCTGCTTCGGCTGCCGGGACTGCCGCTGGCCGCAGCAGCCGAGAAACAAAACCGGCCTGTCAGCAGCAACCGTCTCGGGGCTATATTGCTATAGTGAAATCGAAATCCCCGCCTACAGACTACATTTTTATTTAGAATCTGTAAATACAGGTCTCTAAACTACAGACACAGCATGCAAATTAATGTAAAAGAAAATGTGCCAAATGTGTCATGTTCACCACAAAATAATCTGTTTGACAGCTTGTTACCAACATGCAATCTGAGCATGTAACACAGAAAATACAATGACGAAATCCAAAAGTATTCAACCTAGACGGCAGCAGAAATTAACTCAGCTGCAGAAAACAGGCTCAGTGGTCATTCCTTACAGTGTAATGCAAGCAGACAGGCAGAAATACACAAAAACCCTCTTCTATGAATTACAAACACAAACACTCACAACAGCACCGCATCCAGGCAATATTTTATAATCCAGTCATGTCCAAATCAGATCAATACTGAATTGCAAAGAGGACACATCTTTTTCTCAGGCCATTCTGAGTGACTCACGCAGCATAAACCAGCCGTCGTCCTGAACATCGTATTTGTGATGCGTGGCTCAAGTCCAACAGTTAATGTCTACTGAGCTAAAGGAGAGAGTGTTTTACAGCCATCATCATTTCCAGTAAGCAGAAACACTTACCATGTCAAAGAGAAGCGTTTAATCCTCAGAAGACAAACCGCAACCGTAGTTTGTTCTCTTTAGATGACATACTGTTTCTTGAATCATGGAAGTCCCTTTGATCCTGCTTAAAGTTGTAATGTTACTGCAGCATCTGTTTGGGATTGTGGTTGTAAAATCAAACCATCATGATTCAATTGTAAGTGTCCCTTCATGTATGAATACAGCCAGAAAACTTAAACAATCACTGGCTTTTTGGCACCGACCAGATACTCTAAAGAAATGGAAAACTGTGTAAATCCCCTTCAAGATAAACCAATGTTATGTTGGAGTGACATTTAATCCATATATTTCCTACGAACCCTTTCCTATCTAGGAAGAATAATGAAATTCCCTGAATTCATCACTGCTGCAGATCAATTGGTGTACGGTGTTCTCCTTTTCTGATGTTAGGAAAATGCATTTAAAGTCTGTCTCTATGGATTCCATTAAAGCCACTGTTTCTTCTGACAGCAAGGAGATTGGATCTTCAATGAGAGAGAGTTAGACATAAAAACTATTTATTTTTGTTCAAATAACATGGAGGTCGTTTTGTTGGTGGGTCACCGTTTTGCTTAAGACTGAAATATCTCAACTAAATGATTGCCATGACATTTGATATTCATATATCTATGTTAAATACTGACACCCTGTCATAGGCAATTTGGTTTTGTTAAGGTGCACAAGGTACCTAATATGCACTTACATTCAAATAAATTCCGAGGTTAAACCATACAAAGCAAAACAATCCACTCAGGCGACTGCTATTAAATTCCTTCAGCTTAGAAGTCAGGGGAGGTAGTAGAATGGGAAGCAATGGACTTGTCAAACAAGGAGATAGGGCGTCCATCCTCTGCGTGAAAAATAAAACTCCATTTTGAGATATGGTTTTAAACTATTAGTTGATGTGTTTCCTGACACCCTGGGATGAGTGCATAAGAATGACTCCTCAAGCAGAATAGGATGGCAAAGTTTTTATCAATGTGTCTTAAGGTTGTATGGAGATTGTTTCCAAGAAAAAACTGTAGTATAGGTTGCTTGCCCAAGAGTAGGAAAAGTTACCTTTAATAACCCCAAACTAGCAAGTGCCCCCAAAAAGGATGTTCAGGGGACAACAAAACCTCAGACTTTAACATGTGAGTTACTCAAACTAAGACCAAGGTCAATCACGGGTAGCCATGAAAATAAAAGCTTAATAATTTCATTGTGGTGACATGACATTGTAAATACGACCTGGTTGGTGTTTAGCTAATAGCACAGCAGTTAATAAGCAAAGCCCCAGAGCTGTTGAATTATTTTAGACATTTAATATTTTCCATCACATGAGAGGAATGCAAATTTAAATTGATCTCCATCATAACTACAAATTGTTTCATGCCTTCAGGTAAAATCCAAACAGAGAAAACTGAGCTGAACACTAATCAACTATGTCTCCCTGTGTATCCTCTTTACCCGAACTGTAAGTGATTCAATGATGGGAAGTATTAACGAACGCCTTGTCTGACAAACTCATCTTTATTCTTAGCAGCTGAAAGGTGATCCTCAATAGCTTGTAATGTCATCTAGGATATCACAGATTCACACATACACACACCTCTAGCATAGCCATCGGGGATAACTTTGCAAACTCTACTTGTGATGTCTTGTTACATAAACTCCTTCACACTCTGTCCCATTTCTCTTCTCGACTGCTTTTAACCCTTGAGCAATTCTACAACACTCAGCTTTTATGGTTCTCCTAGTGTGCTTCAAAATCCATTCAAGTGATTGTAAATACCATGTCTTCTTGTATATGGATAGAAACCAGAGTAGGAAAAGATTCCTTTGATAACTAGAGCAAATCAAGATGAGTATAATTGGATAAAATGGCTTGGCACTTTCCTCTTGGTAATTTTCTTCTTACAACTTCGATTAGGAGAAGAAATAATTGAATCTACAGATGAAAGTTTTGAAGGTCTTTTCATGACAGCCATGTCAACAAGTGCTTGACGAAGAGTAAAGCCTTGACCTTACTTCACACTGCTGTGTCAGGGTCATTGATGAGTTCTATGGACTTAATTATACATTGGAAGAGCCGAGAGGATTGTTGGATAATTGCCCAGATAATACTTTCTCTGTGTGAAGAGGTCTTTAGGAAGAAGAGAGGAGATTGAGGGAAATCAATGATTGAGAGTTGGCAAAGATAAGTCAGAAAGGAAGAATCAAACTATGGCAGTCAGGGTTGAGCAGGATGTATCCAAGGCCTCTCTGAAGCCAGCAGAGGAAGCTACATTTTGTTGTTTCTTTAATCTTCTCTTTATTTTTTCTTTCAGTCTAAATACTGAGTCGAGTCGTGACACAGCGTCAAGCAAAGGTTGCTCCTGTCAAAATGTTTGATCTCGAACGGATATCCCCGCCAGAATACCCCCCCCCACACACACACACAGATTTATCTTTTTTTATGTATAATCTTTGAACAGAGATTAGAAGTGATCAATTTGATCAATTATCTGATGCAAAAATATATTGACAGCTGTAGCCTCAACATGAATATTATAGTTATATAGGCACAAGAAACTGAAGGGTTTTGAAGCTGCTGTGGTGAAAATGTTGAGGCCTAGGTATATTTTCTATACATCAAATACCTGTATTTGTTATCTTCCTATTGTTAACCCTGTTTGATATTTATTGAGGCATTTATTCATCCATTGAGCATCTCCAGTTAAACAGGTGGGAGTTCAGAGCCTTGCTTTGGGGCACCTGTGTATTAGAAAACATCTTTGCCCCGCTCTTAGTAAACAGTGTAATGAGTAATCCCTGGCCTGCAGTGGAAACCAGACTGTGGAGAGTCAGCTGGCTGATAAAAGTGGAACCATGCAGAGCTGAGGGCATCATAGCCCAACATTAAAGTTACTTTGAACTCCTGTAACTTTAATTCTCTTTGACATGGAGAGATGTAGCTGTGAGCCACACCATGTACAATACAATTAAGATCAGTGGACCACAACCACCATAAAATAATCCTGCTGTCCTCTCTCTCTCTCTCCGTCTGTCTGCCTGTCTTTTGGCCTGGCTGGAAGCTCTGGTTTTTCCCACTCAAAGTCAGGGACAGTGAAAGGTCATTGGACCATCATCAACATTCAGACAATGGATATCAGTACTGTTGTTTTACCAACAAGAGTGACAAGAGAAAAGCTCAGCAAATTGTTGATGAGGAACAAAACAATGAAAAACCTGAAAAAACACAATTCTCAGATTTCCTGTTCTGTGAAGTCCAACTAGCAAAAGCTTGACAATAAACACAATTGTTTTCCTGCAAGTTCTACCAAGATCCTACTTTAAAATCTGATTGTTGACTTTAAAGTGTGCTTTTCCCTATAAAGCATTTATTTTACATGAAGAAGTTGACTGAGCCTGTTCCCTCCTCCCTGTTTCTTTGTCAAAAACGCTGTCGATCATAAGCTATCTGACTTGAGAAACGAGAATGGAGTTGGAGTTGAACATCTATTGGATAGTTGTCGGGAGGTTCCAACTTGACAACCCCAGTGATGTCCTGGCTCTTCACATGTACGTTTTGGGAGCCAGAAGGGGCCATGCGGAAAGGTAGGTATATCGCCGTTGTCACTACCTGGTAGTTTGCATAAACCGAGCCTGAGTCTGTTGAAGGTGGAAATGCTGGTTTGGTTGCAGTGGCAACTAAGGGCCATAGGGTAGGTTATGTAAATTAACGGTTGGGCATAATTAGAATGAGGGGGTTCTTTACTAAGTGCTCATCCTTTCATTCAAACAATTCATGCAATTAAAAAAGATTTAAAAAAATCATGATAAATAATTTTCAGGGTGTATGCAGGAATTGGGGATGGGCCATGGATGGTAATCAGACTATAAACAATACCTGATCCCCTGCCTTGAGATCCTCCAAATACAGAATTGATTTATAAAGACCAGGTTGAGTAGACTATACCTACAGTTCAAATTAAAGACCACTACCATGTGGTCAGGTTTCCGTCATCATTGGGGGGAAGATGCTCAGAAAACATCAGTGTGTCACACTGTCGACTGACAGGAAGAGCTTTCCTTTTTCTCAGTCTTTAACTATGTACATTGTCTCTGAGTATCTTAAAAGCACTTCATAAATAAAATGTATTAGTATTATTATTATTTGATTTCACAGCTGTGAAATCAATCTGCTTAACCTTTACAAGGTGTCCCCGACCCTTTCCAAATGACAGCTGGAATGGGCTTTAGCCCCTGTGCTACCCCTAACAGGATAAGCAGTATAGAGGATGGACAGATATGTGGCTGACTGTTTTCCTAACAACATTTCTTATCTCGCTATGTTCAACACCCTAATCTAGATTTTTGCAGCTCTCTGACTTTATTAGAAACAGACATTTCTTTCTTTCTTTCCTAGAAGGTGTCAGGTAAGACAGCTTGGTGAAAACACCCAAGATAGCAACTGAGGCTGTCCTTATGATTCATGACTCACCAGATTTACTTGACCCAGCACTGGTAGAGGCAGGGACCCATATGGTCCATGTTCCCTGAAAATCCTCATTACTGTTCAGTCAAATTTGTTTTCACCTCATAGTTTAGTCAATCATTTTTAGGGGGGGAATCAATAAATAGATGTAGTCTTGAAGTATTGCGACATAAGAAATGAAGGTTTTAAAGAAGTTTCTAACAGTTTAGCCTGTTTATTTAGCAAACTAATACCTACTACAGCTGGTAAGTGATTTATCTCTGCAACTTTGCCAGAGTTAAACCAAGAAATCAGTGAAAGAGCTGTAGTGAATATTCATCCAAAAAATAATATTTTGGCAAGATCCATCAGGCAGCATATATAACTGGAACAATGCCCCCCCCCCCCCCCCCCCCCGCTGTCTGTGTCTGTCTGTGTCTGCCCTCCTCTCATTCTATGGTCTTGGTCTTTGCTACAATAAATGACAAGTGTTGTAATTACAGTCATATTCTGTCTCTATCTACACTTTCACAGAGGAGCTCTGACAGCTGGCAGGACTTTGACACTCCCTCAGCGCCTAATGCTTCACAGTCTATGATTAAAACAGACTCTGGGGCAGGGACAAAGCTGGTGAGGGCGGATGTCATGCATCTCCTGACATTGTCATGTTGAATTTGACTCGTGATATTTTTTATTACAAAACTAATTTTTTTTGCAGGGCTAGTAAGTGCATGTCTGTTCATTTCCATTATCTTAGCAACCCTCTCAACCTTTCAAGTCAGCAGATATACTGGAAGAGCTTGCAGGATCTAATTTATATATTGTGTTGTATTGCGTTAACAGCTTGTATTGGGCAATACATCTATTTGGCCGCTTAAAGGCAATAAAAGTAAGTTCCAAATGATGGTAACAGTGTTAGATAAATGATAGGAATTAAGGCAGGCAGGAAGGTGATGGATTCAGATACAAAAACTCAAAAAAGATAACATAAAGCAAGATAGCAACAAAGAGAATGAGTCAGTACTGGGGAAATACAATTGTACTGTGATTTAGGAAAATGCAAGGCCAATTGGAACAGGGAACTAATGAGAAGGAGGACAATCTGAGGGCATGTTGTGAAGAAAGTGGCAGGATGAACAGTACAGCACATGGCCTTGTAGACGATAAGCAGGAGGCAGGAACTGACCATTGTGGAGAACTGGGAATACAAGTGGCGGAATAGGACATTTGCATCATATGAGCATCCACTGAGTCGAAGGAGGAAAAAGCTGCATTCCTGATTGGAATTGGTAATGTTTTTGGGAAACAAGATACAGCACTCGTTTAGCATAGAGCCAGACAGTTTCAGATCTCTACATTGATATTGTCACCTGATTAAATCTGATTGATCTTGTGTTTTGTGCCAACAGTTAACAAATTATGAGCTTTGTAGACTGACCTTTACATATTTAGATAGCTTGCTACTATTATTAAAAGTGGCAAGAAAAAACAATGTTAACAACTTAACAGTTTATTCTGAGTGTTTCCATCATTCTGATATTGGAGAGCTTAATGCTATAGACTGAATAAGAACAATTAAAAGAAGAAATTCTGTCTGTTCTGTATTATGTAACAGATGTTATCATTCTCAACAAATGAACTCACCTGAGTAATAACAAGGACATTTCTAATTCAGATCATTTCAGTGTCCCTCGGACTGAAGTCAAACTGAAGGTGAAACATCCCCCATTATTCCAATGTCATCATGATGATGTCTGCCTGTAAACTAAACTGTCACCTCACCTCTTGAATCTGCATTTCTGCATTAATTTTTGAGTACAATTTCCCTCTGCTCTTAAAAAAAGGAAGTATTTATCAAGGAAAAATTATGAGCTGCAGTGTGGGTCAGACGAACCTTTCTGATCATTTAGAAGCCAAAATTTTGACCATCTGAAGCTGCCTGCTTATTCATACTAATTATGACGTTAAATTGAATGTATAGTCACAGTTTAGTATGTGCATTCATAAATCATAGAATGCATTTATTTGCATGTGAGAAATGCCCAGATGTATTGAACATAATTTTTAAGTACACTACGGGAGCTCAACTGTCACACTCAACTGCCCTACAATGCACTGTGGATCTTCAGACTATCCAATGGCGAAGCTCGCCAGACATCCAAAAGTGGTGCACAAATAAGAACAACTGTTCTGTAATACGTTTTATGTGTGGTCAAATAATATTCAATCAGCTACATGGCTGTATAAGTAATGACCGTTTGTATATTGCTGTTATTAAATTATACGTTCCATCATATACATTAATACTGGGGATAGCTTATTCATCATAGTTCAGACCCGAGATATGTGATTAATGAAGTCATAATATGCTGAGAAGACACGCGTTAGTATTCTGGCAATAGTCAACTAACTGTCAGATTAGTAAACAGTATGCAATATATTCTGTTTGAGTATAAAATAGGGAGCACTGTGTGACCTAGGCTCAGATATGAAGCCAGAAAAACATACTTTTTTTTGTACTCCTTGGCTGCAAGTAAATAATTACCACGAAGTACTTACTTTATCGTCATCAAGACACAGAAACACACACAGAAACACACACACACACACACACACACACACACACACACACACATACAAGATATGTGAAGTACGCAGTCATAATGTTCCTCATCTGATTACTGATAAGGAACACAAGTACATAACAAAGACAAACAAAATGCAAAAACAATTTCATTTCTCAAAATTGGAAACAGCTATGGCTGTTCATAACATGGCTCAGGGCAAATGATGTCATGATGCTGAAACAGAAAATTAACTGAATAAACACACACACATACTACAAGTACTCACGTAGACAATATGGTACTTGAAGTGTTATACAGCAAGTGTATTTGTTGCTCAATTTACACACACACTCACACACACACACTCACAAAGACAGACAGATCAACAACTATAGGCACAAGTTATTTATGGTTAGGGCTTTTTCAACCGATGGGACAGCAAACAACAGTCTGGATTTCTTCAGATGCCATAAAACATCTCAACCAACATTGAAGTAATAAACTACACACACACACTCGCACACAAACACACACCCAGAGAGCGAGAGAGTGTCTTCTTTTCAGATGGAACAAATATGACCTTTCAGCCATTTTCAGCTCTGCCACAGTTCAGTGCAGCATGATAATGGCAAGATGTCCATTATTTGAGTCAAACGGTCACACATTTACACTTGGATCAGAGTTCCACACAATTACTTACGAAATTCAGTTGCACTACAATTCCCATGTAACATAAATAAAACCTACCCACTTCAATGAAATACATTTTGTTCAATAAAACTGCACCACTCACTCACACACACATGTACTCATGATGTACTCAAATCCATTCACATGGTTCATTTCAGATTGTAAAACCTGGTTCATTTGATGGCATATATTGCTCTAAGCAGCACGCCTGAGTGATCAATTATCTACTGGGACAGTGATTTAGAAGGTCTATCACTAGGTTGTACTAACACCCCCCCCCCCCCCAACACACACTCACACAAATCCTACTTATACATACAGTACACTAACACAGGAGAGATCAGGTTGTAACACACATAATCACACTGCTGCCACCATTTCCTCTAGGGACAGATGCAAGCAGGTGAATAGAGGGTAATGAATCGTAAGAGATAAGAAAGAAAAACACATGGCAGAAATGCTCAGCTGGAAAAGGTCAAGAAAGGCAACGACGATGAGAAAGAAAACAAGGAGATGTTGCTGCATGTTACAAACACAAATGACATCATTTAGGGATTTGATAATCACCCATTGTGCCTGTTTGTCCTTTTAGCAGTTTGGTGTCTTCTAAAATGATTATCAGGGTTCAGAGCTCAATTGGTGTTTTGTATTAGTAGGTTGTGGCCTGCTCAGGTGATACTGGCGATTGATCAACTGTTCTCCTCGCCATTTTGTCAAGCTCTTAGTCTTTCTTTTCTGTGCTGTAAGAAATTAATAGAAGTTGCAAAGAGAGTCTTATCTAAATAAATGAATGTAAATAAATAAAAAATGCAATCCACCACTTGAATATTTTGCCAGTTAGGGGTGTCCCTGACTTAAGATGTACATAGTCACACCTGATTGGTCAGATTTTACCCATTGTCGACTGATTGTCTAAGGTCTTGCTTTTGTGCTCATTCATCCATATTCTCATTTGCTCTATGTAAGAGATAAACCAGGTAAGTAAACTATTTGTCTTATAGACTTGAATTGACACTTTATTCCATACTTTATCCATCCTTGTTCTAACTCATTAAGTTTGCATTATTGTGACCGTCCCACTCCCGGGCCATCAGTGTTTGGGCGGAATCAAGCACCACAGCATCCACAATCTACGCATCTGTCAGACCACCAACAAACTAACAACAACTTTAACCGTATTTTGACATACCATTTGATTTACTGTACTCAACTGTACTGTTCTCAATCATCATATTCCAACCAAAATGATAATGCTGCATCGTCAAACGGTCCCCACAATCCAGTGACAGATTGAATCCAAAAACATTACATTCAGAAAGATCCACGGATTGCTTCAAATACCCACTCCTGTGTTTTCTGTAGAAATTATTTTTTATGAATGCATTTTTTGGACTGTGATGGCCTTAATTAAAATGGCAGCCGCACTCCTACCTTTCGGTTGCCACCTTATTTGACCTATACGACCCTACATGCACTGTTCCCAGCATATAATAGCCAATGAGAGACAGAGTCGAGAGGAGGTGCCTGCTCCTGTTCTGATGTTTCTATATATAATATAATGCCAACTCTGATGAACGAATCATCGAAGATTCCACAATATGGATTAACTGTCATGCTTGTCATCTCATACTTTTGGAAAAGTACAGGATATAACAAGTTTTATGGTGATTTGATTTGACTTACCAAGTTATTTATTCAATTAAAGATGCTTAACTATAGTTTCTCTGATGGAACAAAAAAAACAAGGGAAAAAAACAGAAAAACAACAACTACGTGCTGTTACGTTGGTACCCAGCAGTTTAAACATAGTTGTAAACGTTGAATAATATGAAATAGTAATCGCAGAAAATTATTTTGCTTGGTGCTGACCGAATCAATGAAAATCTGAGAAAAAATAACCTCGTTCCAACTCTTAATGTGACATCATCACAACACTAAGTATATTCCAATGCGTCCCTGTGGTCTTATTAAGAAGTACCACACTTCTAAAAAAGAAAAGACAAAGAAAAAAGGAAGAGACAGTCAAGAGTCATTCAGTCATGGCACTGTAAAAAAATCCCTTATGATAACCAAACCCCAACTGTCTTCTTTGGCACTACCTGAGCTGAAAACTGGATTCTGGCATGAAATGCAGTGTGGAGAACCACCGTGCCATTAAGTGTAATAACAAGCTAATTTCCATCTGGGACAACAGGTGAAGGCAATTAACTTGCTGGCAGGACTGGAAACCCGTGGCATACCGAGCAACAGATCACTTTGAGTGTTCAGTGCAAATAGATCTTGACATGTCTCCCCTGCAGGGAGGATGTGAGGTGGCTGCTAGATGTTGGTAGGTTCCTCTTTCTCATAAAACCTCGCCTGTGGTTTCAAATAATGTCAGGCCTCCAGCCTGTGTGAGGTGAATCATTGGTTTGCAGGTATTAGACCAGAGATTAAGATTAAGATAACATCTTTATGAGCTTGGTATGTTGAGATCACAGTTTATCAAGATAATTGTAGATTCTGTCAAATGTGTGGGGATGCAAATAATCAATTAAACCGCTGCTGCAAAATCACTTTTGCCGTTAAATTTTCAAAACTCCTCATAATATAATGGATGGCTTGATGTATTGTCTATTTTGTGTTAATGATCACAATTATTTTAATTTGTAACGTGTCATAAAACCTGCAGGAATTCCATTTTGGACCCTTGTGCCTAAATGTTTGATTGCAAGTAAGACAGTGGAGTGCGGGAGTTTACCTTTAAATAAATAAGATATATATAAAATATGATATATGCATAGTGCTGCTTTGTAAATGATATAGAAAGAGTACGGTCTTAACCTGCTCTTTTTGTGAAGTGTCTTGAGATAACAGTTCAATCAGGAGAGACTTAATTGAGAATGAACAATTATTTATTTAACAATTTAGAATTAAATGTGCAAAGTCTTTGCTGATTCCATTGTGATAACTTCATGTACTCGGAGGGGTAATGAGGCCAACAGCAGGATAGGATACCCCCCTATGGAGTCTAGACACTGGTGGTGGTGAGGAGGAATGGAGGCTGTGAAGAGGAGTGGGTTTCAGAGCCTAAATCTGGACTCTGCTGAGCTGGAATGGAGGCCACTGGGGCGGAGGTGAGTTGCAGCGGTTGCACTGAAAAGACAGAATGACTGTGGAAGAGAGAGAATGATTGGTTGCAGCGGGATGATTGGTTGAGAGAGGTTGAGGCAGAATCTGAATGCGTGAGGAGGACAAGTCACAGCTCGTTGAAGAAACCCTCAGGATAAAAGGCATCCCTAAACCAGTCACAAGAACAAATAGAAAATCATCAACTGCAGTGGCAGAAAGAGGAAGCCTGTCTCGAGTCTGTGAACATCATGAAACAGACCCTCGAAGAGAAGGATGAAGAGAAAGGCCCTCCCCAAAACCTACTTCCTTCTACCGCCGAACCTCCCTAAACTCCAGCCTCTTACATTTTTATTTTTTTCATTTAGGGTTAGGGTGGGGGGAGATCCAAAAGGGGTCTAACCTTTTTCCTTCTTCCCCCTGCCCTAACCCTACTCTTCCCCTTTGTCCTGTCTTGTTATGTCTTCTTTCTGTTGTTAAATGTACGTAAAGCAAAAAAATAAAATTTGATTGGCTTCAAACTTCAAGTGCATCCTAAGTTTACTCACTTCAAAATAATTTTCTAAACATTACAGGGAGCATAAATTGGCATTGTCATTAAAAGCTGTTGAAGCAATTTCTATTTTTCATTTATATAATGTATATAATAATATATGTATTTTCTGATTTTTACATCTTGATATGATTGTTTTAAGCAATGTCTTCGGGAAGACATTGAGTAAACGTTTATTTTCAAACCAGATTTTAAGAGGAAATTTGCTTCTGTCGCAAGAATCATAACACTTTCATACATTAAAGCTCTCATATTTATAGTGGCTAAAATTACTGTATACGTTAATAACAGTAATCTAAGCAGGAATAGACATGGTTTTGTACTCATAACTCCCTGCAGTTCTGAACACAAACAATTACATTTGCATATGCCGCCTGACTGACGGCTGCGGCGCTTGGAGGGGGGTCTAGAATGTTGGTGGTCCTAGTGTTAAACTAAATGTTTTGAAAAAGTTAACACTCTGACACAAATAAGCATTATCAGTATTTATTTAAAAAATATATCTGAAGAATGCTGTATGCTGATTTTCTACTTCAAACCAATATCCTATCTTTTTACAGGAGGCGGAGATTATGACCTAATCTGCAGCTAGTCAGTAGGAGGAGCTTGACATTTTTTGGCTTCACTTCTGGGGAGCTGTCATGTCTTCCACCGAATATACAATCTAAAAACAACTATTACAGCACTAAGGCTTTTATCCTTGTTGTTGAGCAGCCTGAAAATATGCATCATTAAAGTCATATTTGTCTCATTAAGTCTCACTACAACATTGCCAAGGTTGCAAGATCTAACTGGAAAGTGAAAAAAAGAATGAAGCAAACTAATATGAAAAGGTTTTAGCTTTGGGCTAAGAACAAGTCCATCTACATTAATGCTTCTCATTACCCATGAAGCATTGCCTTTGTTAGATGTATTATCCCATCATGTTTGAGAAGGAGAAGGGCAGGAGTTATGTAGTCAGAGAAAAATACATTTTAAGCCTTGAGTGTGTGGGAGCCATTAGCCATAGAGCTGCATTATTATGTGCCTGTCACCTCGATGATAAGTGGAGCTATTGTGGGCAGCCCTGCTCAGTATATGTGGCATTTAGACAGAACTATTAGAGGGGAAAGAGAACATCAGGCTTTTGAGCATTGTATTATTAAAGTCTGATCTTTATTGGAGCTCAGAATGATCTTTTCACTGCGTACATCAAAACAGTAACCAATTTCTCTCTATGAAAATACAGCCAACACAAGTCTCCATACATTCAATGATTTTATAATACACTGGAGTAAATCTGCTTTTGTTTGAACTCAGTGATTTGACCTGTACTACAAGCAAATAAGCTTTTTTTTCAACATGGGTATAGTTGTCTTTTGCTCTTTAGAAAATACAATACTTCAAGAGTTTCACTTAAAATCATTTTTTTTAATTATACAATCCTTATTGAAAGAAAACTTGCTGCTTTAAAGAGAGCGCTCTCTTGAATTTTGATGCTCCCTTTCGACTTCAGAGTATCTATATACCTCCATTTGCATAAAAATATATATTATATGTATATATATATTATATTATAATATGGAAACTTTTGAACATTGTTTGTACTTTGTGATTAAATATTCTACCTCTGAATGTTCTGAACGAAAATATGTCAAAGTCTCTACGCAGTGTGACGAATGTATGAAAAGCCTTTCCAACATTTCTAAGTCATTGTCACATTGGGTATGACCAGGAGATTTTGAGTGGTTATTAAGTGTGACAGCTCAGAAAAACGTGCTGTAATTATGCCGCTGTGAAGTCCTCTAGTCCGTAGCTCTGTGCCAGTATTTTTTTTTGGTCTGCATATATAAGCTGGTGTGAGTACATGTGTGTGCACGTGCTGGGGATATGTGCGAGCTCACTATTTCTAATGAGTGTATTCTGGTCTGAACAGGGGAAACGCTGCTCAGGATAATTATACATGAAATCAGAATCAATCCACTGATGGTTGGCAAACTTGACAAGGGATGATAATCAAATGAGTCGCACATGATACAAATATCTGATAGGCATTTGAATGGAAGTTACATACAGATATATCTGGATCGGTAGGGACAGTAAAAATGAGAGTGTGTTAGAAAATCACTTGATTTTTAGCCATATAATAATGGCTAATGACGACAAGTCTGATCTCTTCTGGAAGGCTGTTCCAAAATATGGGGGTTCTCACAGAAAAAGCCGTGTCCACTTCAGTTTTCAGCCTGGACCTTGGAACTCTGCCTGAGGATCTCAGACTGCGTCCTGGTTCATAAGGGGTTAAAAGCTCAGAAATATAGGAAGGGGCCAGCCAATGTTGTGCCATGCAAGCAGTGAAACCATGCGGATAGCACTCTCTGTTTATGAGCTTTCCCTCTATTTAGACCAGACTGAAATAAGGCTAAGAGTTATGGATACGCAGGCATAATGGGGGGTGTTCAGTGATTTAACTGACAGGCGGGTGCATTGCAGCTATATTTGCAGGGGTGTTGGGTCAACTTTAGCTAAATCTGTTGAACCTTGAACCAGATGAAAGCCAATGGGTTCAGAGATTTCATAAAAGAATGAATACAAATATTCATAATTCTCTGAACTGGTTTGCAATCTGAGATAATCAAATACAGGCGCTTATCATGTCCATCAGCATCTCATAATCTTTGTGAAACGTTTGCAAATTAGTCAGGTTAAGGCACTACATGGTATACTATCGAATGACTTCAATTCCTTTCAAGCTTCAGGTCATTATGATGGTTCATTAACTTGAAAAAGGAAAAATAATACCTCTGCCTTTTTCAATCCGTGCCCTGAATGCCTGTTCTTGCGCCGTGTTACTTGTGTTTAGCAAGTATAAACTGTTTTGACAGAAAAGGCTGCAGGCAAACCCCTCCAGCTAAAAGTCTTAGCTCAGTATCAGACATCATGGCAGAGATTAAATGACCATAGAGGACGCTGACATAGAAAATTAGAAAGTGACTAAACAAGAGTGCAGACAGGAGTTAAAATTGGACAAGCTTTCTTGAATTACACCACAACATGAAACAAACCCAAATGATTTATAGTTTAACCGTAAGGGTGTGAAAAGATAAAATCATCTCTATTAAGATATTCTGTATAGAAACGCTTAACCTTTGGGCGCTTTAGCTCAGTTAATAGAGGGGGCACAGAGAATCAGTAGATGGTTCAACTCCCAGCCTCAGGCCTTCGATGCATGTCCACTCCACTCTTTCCCCTTTCAGCCAAAGTAGAATCATCATTTAGCATTAATGGTAAGGGGAAGTCTGTGCGGAGTATCAAGTGGTCAAATGCATCGGCCATAATGCAATTTTGGATCTTGTTTGCAATCATCTGATGACAATTTAGCTCTAGTTTAATTCTATGAACAGATATATGCGTGCAAGAGCATCCCAAAATCTGCTCTTAGAATACATTTCTCAACTCCAACTCCATTTGGACTGATAATATTAGTAAAGCACCTCAACAAATGTCTTGACTTGAAGTCTTTGAATCCTAACCAGTGGTTATATTTGAGGCCCCCAAAAAGTTGGCTATAACTCCAAGGGGCTATAACGTCGCCTAGTGGATTCGTTTTTTTTTGGATAAAAAAAATAATACATGCTGACTTCAGGTAATACAAAGTAAACATAACCCTGTCAACTTAAAAGCTGGATGCTTGAGGTATCCATTCACCCTTCCTCCTCCCTTCTGAGACTTTATCATACTATGTCACCTGACTGTCTTATATCACTATAGGCGGATTAACATTGGACTTTTTTAAAAAGCCCATTGCATAACTTTTTAAGTCTGAATGAGATATAAAGGAGGCTATTTGACGACCTGGATATGAGAATAGTTTTTGAATGACTTTATTCTCAGCCTCATCATCAGGTCAGAATTTCTGTTTGTTTGACATTTTGGTTTATGACCCAGTGTTACTCCCTGGGAGCTTTGTTCCTGCTGTCTCAGATCCAGCAGACATGCGTGTAAGGGTGCAGTGAGCAAGTGTATTCTCAATGTATTGCAGGTAGGAGATAGAAGCTGTAAAATACTCAGCTTTCAGCTAGGAAATAGACGCTGCATGCGCACAAAGTCGTAAGCTAACACAGGGCCTAACACCTTCAGATGGGGTCTCTGCTGGGGAACTTGTCTGCATGACTACTGACTACATGACTACTAAACAGGATTAAGAACAGAATGAACTGATGTCCTCTCTAATGCTGAAAGATTTCGGCTTCAAAAATGTCGAAAATTGAATGAAAAAATTTTGGCTTTAAAAATTTCGAAAATTTCAGCTTCAAAAATGTCAAATATTTTCATGAAACAATTTCGGCTTTGAAAATTTTCATGAAACAATTTCGGCTTCAAAAATTTTGAAAGTTGTCATGAAAACATTTTGGTTTCAAATATTTTGAAAATTTTCATGAAAAATCATAGGCTACAAAAATTTTGAAAAACTTCATGAATAAATTTCGGCTTCGGAAATGTCAAAACATTTTCATGAAAACATTCTGGCTACAAAAATTTTCATGAAATCATTTCATGTTCAAAAATCTCGAAATTTTCATGAAGAAATTCCAAGATCAAAAATGCCGAAAATTGAATGAAAAAATGTAGAATATTTTTATGAAAACATTTTGGCTTCAAAAATGTTGAAAAGTTTCATGAAAAAGATTTGGCTTCAAAAATGTTGAAAATTGTCATGAAAATTTTTTCGGATTCATAAATGTTGAAATATTGATGAAAAAATGTCGGCTTCAAAAATGTTGAACTATTGATGAAAAAGGTTGGCTTCAAAAATGTCGAACATTTTCATTAAAATATTCCGGGCTACAAAAATTTTGAAAATTTTGATGAAGAAATTTCAAGATCAAAAATGTCGAAAATTAAATGAAAAAATGTTGAAAAATTTCATGAAAAAGATTCAGCTTCAAAAATGTTGAAAATTGTCATGAAAAAAATTTCGGATTCATAAATGTTGAAATATTGATGAAAAAGGTTGTCTTCAAAAATTTTGAACATTTTCATGAAAAATTTCGGCTTCAAAAATGTCGAAAATTTTCATGAAAATATTCCGGCTACAAAAATGTTGAAAAATAAAAAAATGTTGGATTCAAAGAGTTTGAAAATTTTCATGAAAATATTCAGGCTTCAAAAATGTTGAAAATGTAATAAAAAAAATTGGCTTCTAAAATGTTAAAAATTTTCATGAATAAATTTTGGCTTCCAAAATTTTGAAAATTGTCATGAAAACAAATTCGGATTCATAAATGTTGAAATATCAATGAAAAATGTTCGGCTTCAAAAATGTTGAAATATTGATGAACATTTCATGTTAAAAAATGTCGAAAATGTTCATAAAGAAATTTCAAGAGCAAAAATGTCGAAAATTAAATGAAAAAATGTCGAAAATTTTCATGAAAACATTTTGGCTTCAAAAATGTTGAAAAATTTCGTGAAAAAGATTTGGCTTCAAAAATGTTTATAAATTGTCATGAAAAAAAATTCTGAGTCATAAATGTTGAAATATTGATGAAAAAGGTTGGTTTCAAAAATGTTGAAAATTTTCATGAAAATATTCCGGCTACAAAAATGTTGAAAAATGAAAAAATGTCGGATTCAAAGATTTTGAAAATTTTCATGAAAATATTCAGGCTTCAAAAATGTTGAAAATTTAATTAAAAAAAATGTGGCTTCTAAAATGTTAAAAATTGTCATGAATACATTTTGGCTTCC
Source organism: Labrus mixtus (assembly GCF_963584025.1). Lineage (NCBI taxonomy): Eukaryota > Metazoa > Chordata > Actinopteri > Labriformes > Labridae > Labrus > Labrus mixtus. The sequence continues at coordinate 14,996,445 of NC_083617.1, forward strand.
AAAATTTTGAAAGTTTTTTTGCAATAATGTCGGCTTCAAAAATTGTGAAAATTTTCATGAAAAAATTTGGGGGTTAGGGTAATTTTTAGTGAGCACATTGTTAGTCTTTGCTCTCTCTTTCGTCTCTCTCTCTTTTTCGTCAAACCCACAGGCATGTACACACACAAAAACACACTCTCTGTCCCTCTTGACGAATATGGAATTGTCACAAAACATAAAATCCGAGGATTAGGATTTGGCTCATCTTTGCTCAGTGATTGGGCTGCAGATTTACCAGGCAGACACGGGTTTAATGCAGGGTGACTGGCTCCAGAACAGTTCTTATATAGTAGCTTTACACTTGCACTAACCCAGAGTCATACTTCCACACAGTTGCACAGTTGAGAAACCACAAAGAGAAACACACACTCACATATTCTCAGATGATTTAGGGTCTAGGTCAAACTAGTTTAGATTAGCATACAGGTAATTAGCATAATAAGGTTTTTCTGTGGTGACTGATTGACTTCTTGTGACCTCTTGTGCACTGCCACATTTCCCTGGCAAGAAACTGAGGAGCATTGCCTGATTAAGAAGTGCCTGAAACTAAAATTTCAAATGTTGTCAGGCTAAGACAATAAGAGGACAGACATGATAACTTCTGGTAATAGTCAGACACAGGACTTATTGGACGGTTAACACAGTACAGAATGTTGTAGATCCTTTTTGGTCCTTTTTTTTAATTTTATTTTTTGATACTACAGTTTGTACTGCTTTATGTATACTTGATGAATATAATAATACATTTCTAGTTGATGACTTCATAATATATTTGGCATAATAAGCCACACATTTGTAATTTTTTGTGCACACAAATTTGAATAAATTATCTAACCTAATGAAAGGCTTCTTTATAATGGAATAACTTTTCTCCACAGACAGATTATTGGCTGGAGCAGTAAATATTTGATTTCTTTTGTGATGAATCCTGGTAGAACATTTTTATATAACAGAGAAAGCTCTGTTTAAATGAGATTTTGATAATTTATTTGAGTTTTATTTCCATGATGTGAAAAAGAAATGAACCTATAAAGAAGAAGACATTTCCAAGAATTGTGAAGCAAAATGAAAGAATAGTTAGAAACTAAGTTTACTTAATTTTACATGAGGAACATTTTTCCATGATCACACAACACATGGAAACCTGAGGCCTCATGGCTAAAATGCTGAATTTCAAAACGTTACCTTCTTCTAACCTTAGTGTCTGTGTACTTTGACATTTAGTCATTTTTCTGCTGTATAATGTGAATGTACTTCTTTATTAACCTTTTCAGTTCTCTAAGAATAGGGGACATCTTGCCATTATCATGCTGCAATGAACAAGGTGATAGAGCAGCAAAATTGCTCCGAGGTCCCATCATTTCCATCTGCCAGCAACCAGGTCAAAGAGAAAGACAAGTTGAAAATGAAGCAATGACAGAAGTGAAATGGAAACAGTGATAGCAAGGATAACATTACTGGTACAATCCATGTAAGAGTATCTCTTCTATTGTGTCACATTCAAGAACAACCAGGCTAGCATATATGACTTAATAGAACTGAGATTGTTAGAAAGTAGGGGTGTGCAGAGATGTCATTATCTGTATCTGTTCAACCAAAAAAAAAGTTTCTCTATGTGTATTCCAATATAAAACCAGAAGTGGGAGTGGTTTATACTTGAAGTGTGTTTTTTAAAGATTTTTTTTAAAGATTATAAAGGATGAGAACAGATGTTATAAAATTAGTTAATTAGAATTTAACATTAGATTAAAGGAAGTCATCTTTATTCTGGCAGTTGTGCCTTCAAAGCATTGCAACTGATTTACTATTGGTATAAAAACAATATGTATACCTTCTCATACTGTAATTTAATATGTTTCTCTATTTCCGGCTCATTATTTTTATTTTTAAATTAAGTTTTTGTAAACCATCTGGACACTAAGTCAAAACTCAATGAAACATGATGGCTTTACAAGTTAAATAGATGAACGTTGACTGAGATACAAGGTATAACTGTATAAATGGTATATAGGTATAATTACTTTAAAAAAAAAAAAAGGACAATATTAGTCTCTATTTGCATCTCAGGTGTTTTGCGTTCACGGTTTTTTAGGTGCAAAATTCAGTTAAATAACAAGAAGCGAGCGAGTGCCTCGCAGAAAGATAATGGATAATGCTAGAATCAATTCTGCAAATTATGTATATTTAAAGGAATATATTCCACACCTCATTGCACTTTATTAGATTGTAAAAGGGTCTTATTTAGGTTCCACTATAGTTGACCAAAACATCTGTAAAGTTTTACTTTTAATTGACTGTTGATCCATGAGTTATGAGTTGGTTCTCTGTAAATTGATGATCTTTGCTTTACTGTTAACTCTGTTGGGTTACTTATACAGTATATGTGTCCTCTACTATTGGACCCTGCTCCTGCCTGCTGTAACTCAAAGCACCCACTTTCCTTCCTGTTATTTCTTTTCTGATTGCAGATTGAGCCCCTGTTGGTACGTATTTTTCCATCATCACACTGAGCTTTCTTGTGTAAATGTACGGTGTGACTCACACTGGGAGCATAACAAATCTTGTGTCTATGATTAGACCACAACATTGCCCACAGGGCTCAATATCCCTGCACAGTGAGAATAATTCACTGGAGACATTGTGCTTTATGTGTGTGTGTGTGTGTGTGTGTGTGTGTGTGTGTGTGTGTGTGTGTGTGTGTGTTGCTGTACTTTCAATCTGTAGTAATCTCTATAAACAGATATCCGCACATTAATGCTGAATCTGTAGGCAGTATTTCTGGTCCCTGTATTTTGTCCAAATAGTTTTGACCAACTATGTTTGTGCAGGCTTAGATCATAATACGTCTATGTTAAGATCATAAGAGACTGTATGACTGGAGGCCAAGCTTTTATCCCACTCTATAAACAGATATCTTGGTAAGAGTCAATCAATCAATCTTTATTTGTATAAATAGTGCTAATTCATGAATTAGCACTATACAAATGATCATAACAAAAGCTATCTCAAGACACTCAGGTAAAAAAACAGTATTTAATATTGTAAAAGAGCAGGTAAAAGACCTTCCTCATTGTTATATTATTTACAAAGACCCAAGGCTAATCCATCATGAGCACAGCAGTTAGCAACATTTAGCAGAGTTACAGTGGCAAGAACAAACTTCCTTTAAGAGGTAGAAATCTTGGACAAAACTAGACTCATGATGAAGGATAGAGACAATCCTTTGAATTCTAAATCATGTGCAATTATACCTAATCATTCATGCTTGTCACTTACTATCATGCGTAATATTACTATTCAGAATTAGCATACACAGTTACTGTAAGTTTAATATCATACGTTGTTATCTACATTTTAACTACCCCTCACTATAATTGCAACCACTACCGTCAACATAACTCACCTAAGCTTCCTTTGTTAAGCGTATCATACTTCTTTTGCTATTCTTTTAAGCACTAGCTTTTGCATTAAACTCCCATTTTATATTCCATCACATAATTTATGGTCTTATGAATAATGTATTTTATTATGTTCTTTAATGTTACTCATGTTTTGTATCACTCTTTATTAGCATAAAAGCCAGTTACAACAAGTGCAACCAGGATATTATATAGAAAGCATACTCTTTTGAGTGACACTGTTTAAGCTTAAAGTGAGACAAAATACTTTACCTTAACATTTTCTGTCACTTCTTTGGTGTGTTAAAGCATCCTCAGATCTTTGTTTATGATCTGCAAACATGCTACCTGCTAGCGTCAAATAAAGGGTAGACAAACTAAGCAACTTTAATCGAGCTAAACAAAGAGTGCTACTATTGAAGCTGTATGGCCAATTTAAACAATCTTTGTTTCCAAATGCAAATCTCATCTTTAAAATTAAGTTTAGTTTACATTTTACCTGTGATTACTTTGACTCTTAAACTATAACTACACACATTGCATTTTCGATTAATCTTCAATTTGTTTGATGAAACACCCTTAATATGTCAGCAGTCTACAGAGGTCACATAGCTCGTGTTCCACCTGTCCTTTTGGCACATACGTATAATAACCATCATTGTGAAGTGGTCTGTGAATGGAAAAACTGTTGTTGACACTGACAGGGCAGTAAAGCTGTTACTACCCTGCTGGCAGGCTCCTTTTATTACGTAGCTTATGTGGATATGTTGTTGGTACTTGTTGAAAGGCAACAAGGGGCTTTGCAACATGCACACACACTCACTCACACACACACACACACACAAACAACATGAGGTGAATTAAAAAGCTGCTCGAGGCTGACTGTTGATATTGGGTTTTGAAACAATTTTTTCACGTTTTCCTTTGAAATAATATTGAACTGGCTGTCATCATGCCTGAGTGTGCACAAACACACACACACACACACCTTCCAACGGCGCAAGTTGCTAGGTGACCGAAAGATAGTTGGGAAAAAAGCTTGTGAAAGTAGCTTCTGCCACAGCACAATGAATCTGTCCACCATTCAGTAGAAAGCTCTGACCTTTCGTCTTCTGCTTAGGAGCAGGAGAGAAGCAGCAAAGAAGACGGTGTGTTTTTTATAAGATCCTCAGTGAAGGACAGGATTTGGGACAGCTTAGGCTCGTCCAGCTGCATCTGTATAACCACTGCTTCACAAGCACCACACACATTTCTGCTGCTTTATTTAACACACCTGGTGCGCCCAAACTGTTGGACATTTCTTTTCAAAAAAGAGCCTTCTTGCCGATATTGCGGTAAGTCTTTGAACTAGAGCTCATGAAAGTGGGACACCAATTGAATGCGATCTGATCTTCCCTCGTATTGGATGCGCAGAGGTGACATCACGTAGCGCTGCCCCTAAGTTGAATGATGTTTTTTGCAAAGCAGGCAAGTACAGCAAGTGCGACCATGCACTGTGCTCAGAGGCGCTGTTTGTCAACATGCCTGTCTGGGGCCCCTGAGGGCTGACAAACTTATACCAAAGCAGTGGCCCAAAATGTGCAAATCTTGCAATGACAAGCAGGAAACCTCCCTAAGGGGGCCCCATAAGACAGCACTCGCTCTTGTTGCCCTGGTAAGTGTCGCATTCATTATTGCTGTGACAACCAAAGAGAGTAAAAAGAAACAGGAAGAGGAGTAAGCGCTGGCTAGCAAACATAATGGTGATGAACTCTGGTTGGAGGGCCCCCAATCATTTTTGCCTCGGGCCCCAACAGACTCTAGAATTGCCACTGGCTGGGCTGAGCTAGGCTTGGCACAGACACGCACAACACTTAGACAATGAATGGGTTTGAGAGCAGGGCGCAGCGCCCACCTTATCCTGTCTGAAAGGCCCTTGTTCTCCCTTCCAATTTTGTTTTCCTCTCTCTGTCCATCACTTCTTTCTCACCTCACTCTATCCCCATTGTTCTCTTCCTTTCAGCAGGACAATTTTTTGTCTCTATCTAACTTATCTGTCACTCCACCTATGATTCATTGTGGCTCCTTTCTTGCATACCTTGTTCTTTCTTTGAAGCTCTTTCATTTTGCATCTTTTTCTCTCCTTGCTTCTTCTGTCTCATTATGTCATTCAGGTTTCTTCTCTTCTCCTCGTCCCTCCTCCTTTCCATCTGCTATCAGAGGACATAAACATGCCGATCTATCACCTTCTTATGGATGCAGGGATATGGAGCGCTACTTTTTTATGTTTTTCTCTCTGCTCTTTTCCAGTCATTTGTCTGAAATTGTGACAGCTCAGCCACATAGCTCTGACAGACACCTTAAAAATGGACCCGCTGTTTGCCTAATTACATCAAGTCTATTATGTCTAATCTACAAGGCAGGAGACAATGACTTTAAGTGCCTGCTTGTTAAATTCATGCAAAATTGACAGCTTGGACATTGAGAAACAAAACAACACAAAAATCATGAGGCAGAAGTGAAATATGCAAAAGAATAGAACTTACAAATCATAATAGTGTGAATTAGTGACTGAAACATGCAGGTAGTTATTCAATGGCTGTCAATCCTTTCTCACCTCCAGTCTGTGGAGAAAAGGCACCTAAAAAAAAGAAGATTGAAGGGAAAAGCAGCAGAAAGATTAAAAATGTTCTTCTCTTTTTCTTGGTTTGTGTCAGACACAGTCAAGTTATATGATGTTTGGTTGTTTTGGCTGAATTTTCTTCCAACATTTGAGATACACTGCAATCGTGTTTGATCACAGTTGGTGGATTTATTCTTCAAGCTGTCATGCTGCCAGCACACATCAACCAACAAAACAGGGTTTTTTTTCTCTTGCTGTTTGTACCCTGTCACAAAACTGCCATTAAAATTCATTTAATTAAGGGATATCCTGATCTTTGTTTGTCCTCCAGTATGTATTTCATATGCTTAACCATTATAATGGTTTAAGAATGGTTTATTTGCCACATCCATCATCTGTCTTCATCTGTGCAGCAGCAGTAGACATGCAGTTTGAGAATTTAAGAAAAGTGTTATTAGACCCAGAGAAACGTTATCATTAAATGTAATCCAATAGATCTGTTAAGTCTTAATGCCAGCATGCATTTTCTTGGTGTGATGGAAAGCCCCCGAAGCAAAATGCATTGCTGAAAATCTTTCAGAGAAAAGAGGGGGAAAAAAGTTTCAATTTGCACAGTTCTACAAAAATGAACACTGGGAAGTGAACGAGGAGCCCGGGTGAACGAGGTGGGGCGGACTGGTGGTGTAAGTGCTCTCACTGTTTGCCTATGGACACAGACTTAGAGTCCGTTTGCTGCCAGGAATTTCTAAGATGCCAATTCCTTCTGGAAGGAATCTCGGAATCAGTTGAGGAAACAGTCGTATGTGTTGTAGTAAATATCTGTAAATAGAGCGCCCTAGCTTCAGTGGGAGTGGCCTGCAGTGCTGTGCATTCTGGGAGTTGTTGTCTTTCATGCACATGAGCCAAAAAGACACTTTCTGCCTTTTCTCGGTCAAGAAGGCACCAACTTCAAAATGTATTTCACATTTCTACTACATATATGACCCAATGTCAATACAGATTCATGTTTCAACGGGTGAAGTATCCCTTTAAGTCCCTGGAGACCCAAATCCACAAAAAGCTTCTGATTATGTTATTTATGATCTTAGATACATAATATGAACTCTATTAACGTATTAGAAGTTACCTTCCAACCGTTTTTGAGATTTTGCCATTTAAGTTTTTGAACATTCTTGGACTTTGGATGAAAAAGGAGTAATATATAACTCTGACATCTAACGTTTAAAATGGGTACTGCAGTAAATATTCAAATAATTGAATAGAGCCATCTCCCCCTGCCCCCTCCTCCCTTGAGTTGATGTGCAATTGCAAGGCAGCTGTGCAGCGGTCTTGAAACTTTTCTGCGTTCTAACCTCTCTCCATTTTTTCAAAAGCATCTTCAATATTTATCCTAGTTTTCCCACGTTTCTGGCCGTGGAGCTTTTTGGAAAATGCAGAGGCTTTTTAGGTCGGGTAGAAGCAGATTGAGGTCTCGTAGAAGCAGCTTGAGCAGTCAGAGGACTGCAAAACACATTCAGCTCCCAGTGATGTTTTCTAACTATTATTTATTTGTCTTATTAAACAGATATCTAAAGATAACAATCTGTCCTAAAATGTATTTTTTACACTTGAACTCTTGACTCTGTCACAAAGCCAATCAGCATTTAGATTACCTGACTACCGAATGCCTCAGAAATGATGGGTCCTTTGCAAGTTATACCCAAGAATATGTTTGTTTTCTTCAGGCTCATACTTCTGAAGTGAGCCAGAGTGACGCTGCTGTGAAGGCCAAACTGTTGAAGTGAAACTCAAGTCAATAATTTCTTCAATTGACTTTTGAACTTTTTTCTTTGTTTTATCACTTTCTCCTGGTACTGGACAGACCAGACTCTGCTGTCAGTCATCATATTCTTCAGAGTGGACTGGAGATGTGTTTTACAATCAGCAGAGGGCAGAAGACAGCTGTGCAACATGCACACAAAAAAAAACCCACAACAAACAATCCAACTCAAAGTCTGACCCCCACCCGAACACACACATACACATACACACAGGCAGTGAGATGCAGCTGATGGAGCTTGTGTTTAACATGGGATTGGTAAAAGAGGAAATGAAAAGAAAAATCAGTGATCCAAGGCTGCGCTCTGCCGTGGTGCTTGCTTCAGTCACACTGAAATCAACTCATTTCACAGCCAAGTGCCCTGATAGACTGTGTGTGTGTGTTTGTGTGGGGTGCGCTGGATATACTCCTTTCTGACACAGAACATCGATGATACCAATCTTAACCCCTCATATGCTCAGTGACATTTAGCAGAGCTCATTGCGAGAGCAAGTCTCAGAATATTATTTGTTACTATTTAAAGATCAAAGCTCATATAATCAACATCTGCTGGTTAACACTGACACTGATAGCTACATTTATACATATGCTAATGCTCGATCAATCAACAGTTGACACTGTGTGTAAATGGTTTCTTTGTACATGTGTGAACATTTTTAGGTTTGCCCCTGTGCATTTATGCATTTAACTTTACACCAATGCAAATGAAGACATTTAGCAATAACATTGAAACCCTCATATGCATTTGAAGCAGTGTGAGTCTGTGAGCGTGTGTGTTACCTGACCTGGTATGTTACACACATTTTTCTCTTATGGTTTAACAAAGGCCACTGAGGCTGATAATATGACCTCAGGTATCCCCAGCACTGATTAATATTTGACTGAGAATCACACTGTTATTTCTTTCTTTTGGCCTTTAGTTTTACACCTTCCAGAGGGGGAAGATCAATGTAGCATTACCATTTAAGTCATTCAACCGCAAACTGTTCAGCAGGGATTTAAGAGGCAGCAGCAGGATAGACTTCACCACCAAGACTTAACAAAAAAATGTTTTAAAGTACAACAAAATGATCCTTTGGATAGCGGCAATGGGACCATTTCAGGATGGTATCACATAATCAAAGATTTTTTCTTAAAGTAAAGGTAGCCTTATTAATATTTTTATATTACGATAAATGGATCGCTCATTGTGAGAAGCCTTCACTGACTCTGCTTGTTTCCTCAGCCCTCCTATGAGGCAGTAAAGCGTCTCAACTCATTGTTTTGGTTTTGTGGAGCAGTTTTATGTTTTTGTTCTCACAAGAATCTCATCAGCATGGCTTCCAGCAGTAGCAGTAAGCTGTCTTCACTTTAACAGCTCTGAACAACCCACAGCCACAAACAAGAACAAGGAGAGTGAATATTAGATTTCAGTTCGACCGGCTACCAAAACGCACAAAACTCCATTCCTATGTTGCTGCATTGCCAAATTATCAAAACAAATTTGTAATATGAAAATGAACTATAAATAAAAAAGGCACTTTTTCTTACACTGGCATGTGCAGCCATATTGAAAGGTATAATGTGCAACATTTTAAACATTAATGTAGCAGATATCAAACATGTGTTAAATATAGTGGTGAGTAGGGTCTTTCTAAAAAGGAGTTTCACTCTGGGCTTTTTGTCTTCAGCTCTGTGTTCATACAGGACAGGACAGGACGTGCTTCCTTTAGATTTTCTAAATTTTGCTCAAACAACGGCACATCAATTTGTAGAAATGACCGCGAGAGACCATGAAATCAGAAAGTGGTCCACCATTACCATACTTCATAGCTCTGGCTCCAGGTCATCCTGGGAAAAGTTTCCTTCAAATCATTTAGCTTGGCGTGCAATAAATGTCAACTTTTTCAATCCATGAATTCATACAGGCAGCCAGCCAGTGAAACCACAATCATTTCTTTGTTCAGTCCTTCTCCAACAAAATTACCAACAAGGAGAACCCGCAAGTTGTAACCACATACAGACTGATTATGGAACAATGATTGGTTTCATTATTCCTAGCGGCTGGTTTTCTTTGATTGCCACTTAACAGGATCAGATTTAATCAAGTATCAGCAGATGCCATAGCTGAACACTCAGAGAGGCATCGTTCAAGTAAATCCATTAATTGATTATTCATCACAGAGAAGATAAAGAGCAGAGGCAAAAATGATAACATTCTGCCGAATTAAGCAACTCAACCAATCACCTGTCGAGGCTCAGCGCTGTTTGTGACGATGTTTGCCTGCAAAATGAGATATTGATTTTATTTTCTTGTTGCTCCCCTGATATATCCCCTGTTGGTTTTATTTTCATTCATGGGCTTTCCCTCACTGGCCTCTCAGTCCTTCTTTCTTCAGCTTCCATGTCAATCAATCAATCAATCAATCAACCAATAAATTTGTATTTGTATAGCGCCAATTCATAACAAATGTTGTGTCTCAAGACACTTTACAAAAGAGCAGGTAAAATACCTTACTCTTTGTTATATTTTGAACTCCTTCATTTGCAGATGCTCTAATATTGACTGAGCATGACAAACATTAAAGATTTCTGACTGTAATAGAGGCTGCTTTTACATCGACACTACTAAAACTTTCAAATCTTTCTTTGCCCTGCAGACACATTTGATATTCTGCATTCCAGGTGGGTCACTTTACTTCAGATAAATGCAAATAGAAGGAAACTCAGTCTTTTATGACAAAATCATTATGCTTGTTATCCCTTGGGGTTTGGCAATTTTTTCTACAAACAGGAAATGGCTGATCCCTAGCTGCAAATCAGTGAAATGTGTAAAATATGATCTGCTTGGTAGCCCAGATTGATTATAGTATTTTAAGTGAACTCAGTGAAATGACGGGGCTCAGCTGGAAGGAAATAACCTGCCCACATGCAGTCCTCCACGGACATAAGCAGAAATGAACCTCTGATTCCTTCTTCATCCAGTGTTCATGATGTTCAGGGTGCTATGGGTCTCTTCCTAATCTTTCTTAATCTCCTTTTCATCCCCTCAATCTTTCTGCTTTTCACTCCCTTATCCATTCCTTGCGCCTTCCTTCTTCTGCATCCACTTGATGTCTCTATTGTTGCTTTCTTTCTGATTCAGTTGTTCTCTACCGTCTATACCTTTCCTCTTGCCGTTAATACAACATTGCACCAGCAGTGCAATACGTTCCATCTACACACGATCATGTTGTCTTCAGGCCAGTCAGCTTCTCTTAAACCATTCTTGCATCTATAAATTCATGAGGATCCCATCAGGTGTGAGTGTGTATGTTTGTGTGATTGAGAAAGAGCAGTACATTTAAATTTTGTGTGTTAAGCTGCTGCATGGCAAGGATGTTTCTTTTATACACAGACACATGCTGCTGCATTCATAGAATGTGCACAACCCTATGGACGCATGGTGACACACATGCACATATGCACACCACACACACTCACAAATTGATACAAATTCTTATATGCACACTTCAGTCGCTGCCCCGCTGTCTGACATCTATCAAATAGACGGCAAGTGTATCTCAGTAAATACATATATGTATATATAGACTATTTTAATCTATCAAGTGTGTGTGACAGGCCTATTTCCTCCGAGCCGGAGATGCTGATGGTAAAGGGGAATTCAAAGCGGGCTCAATTTGTCACATCCACATGGTCTCCAGCCTGCATTAGTAACCACCTCACCACATCAAGGCCAGGCAGGGCTTCACCCATCTGAATATTAAATCATATCCTGATTTCCTCTAACTTAGCAGTGCCTATTACTCATGTCTGATTGTTATTTCTTAGTTATTAACATTTGAAAATGAGGTAATCAAAGTATGACAACTGCTTTGATTCAGAGTAGCACTAAAAAGCTTCACTGTTGGCGCAGCAGTGTGTTGCTTTATGCCTATAAGTGCAGGTTTTCCTAATTTTTTAGAGGTGGTGGCGAGTTTCTTTTGATGGAAGTTGGCTGTATTTGCAACAACTGAGGAAAGTGATTATGATGAGTTTCACTCCCTAACTCTTGTGCCCAGGGAGGCGAGTTAGTTCAGGGGGGCCAATGAGTAATGCTGCCCTCATCCCAAGTTGACATTTGTCTTTCCTTCTGACGAGCTGCCACCTGTTAGATTTGAAAGGCACTACATCAACATTAGAATGCATTTCCTAGTAGCTAAATCCAGTCGACATTGCTGTCATGTAGGTGGCTGCAGAAATAATCATGTGTCACCACTGTTATCTGAATTAGCCATTAGGCGTCAGAGCTCTCGTAGGGCAGTCACACGAGCCTCCATCAGCGGTGATTGTCTTGTCCCAATGTACAAGACATCTTTTGGCCAGTCTGCTTTCTCTGCAAAGGGGGCAAAACTTTGGAACTCTCTGCCCACTGGCATAATATTAGAGAGCAACAGTAATGCTTTTAACAGAGGACTCAAACAATGGCTAAAATCAAAACAACAGTGCTCACATGAATAGCTTCTGACTGTTTTATCGTTTGATCATACTGCCTTTGCTCTACGGTTTAAGTCTATTTATTTATTCTCTCCTTATTGTTTTCTCTGTTTTATTGCTTTTCTCCCTATCTTAATTGTTTTCTTTTCAAGAGCCTCCCGTGGACAGGTGTTGAGAACTAGCAAGCTTGCTAAAACACTTAAACAATGCATCTGGTTTGTCCAATGTATCTGTGATGTCCATGCCAAATAAAGTCTATTATTATTATTAAATCTCAGAACTGATACATTTAGGAAAATTGGATTTTATGGCTGTGTCGAAGTGGCAGCAGGCTAAGCACGTTTCCCCAGGCATCCCTTTCCGCAGCAACATTTTCCATCTTTTCCTAGGGGATACCGAGGCATTCCCAAGCAAGAAGGGAAATATAATACCTGCATTCTGGGTCTACCTCGGGGTCTCCTCCAAGCGTCAACCTCCGGTCTTGAAAAATGAAGCCAATGCGGAAGTGCAAAATCCTGCAGTTTAGGCTTGCTCCAGGAACACCGGAAGTCACAAACACATGACTGGCAAAAAAGCCGTTTTTACAGCATAAATTAACATGTTTACAACCTGGTACAAAAAAGGAAATAGGTCTGATTAGTTATTGTCATCACTGACACACACTGTAAGGGGGGGTTTGATTTTGAAAACGATACGCGTTATCCATAGTTAGACGGGTAGCTGACAGGTGGGTGATGTAACGGTTGGTCAAGAGGCTTTAAACCCGCCTCAGCTTCGGCTCTAAGCCTGTCGTTAGGTTGACTGAAAGTTAGGCTGAGACAGCATTTCCAGCATGGCGGCTGCTGATGAGCCTCCGGAACCCCCGGCTGTAACAGACATGTGAGACAGTGAGAGAGAGAGGACAGAGAGAGTACGAAACTTAATGAAACTGGTTTTGCCTTTTTTGCAGTCAGCATCTCCACATGTTGAAGAAACATTTATATACAGTTTGTGCAAATGAGGTCTGAAATCCAAAGAATCCATCAAAGTAGAGCTGCTACTGTAGATAAACAGACAGAGAGACAGAGAGTTAGATTGCCTCACTCAGCCTCTGCTATTCCACTCCTCCACAAACACACTCACAGCCTCCTGTCACATCCCAGCGCACAACATCTCTTTGTGTTATTACTCACTTTTACAACTGGCTTCCTCTCTCAATCCTCTCTCCCGCTCTCTCTCCATGGGGACATTATGAATTTTGAAATAAAAGCTCCAGTGCCGCTACCTCAAAGGACCCCCATTCCAACCGCTGCTGTCTCCGAGGCCAAACGTATAAAGCACAGACGCATATAGACAGCCAATGTCCCGTGTCCTCAGAAATTGGATTCCCCTCAAACCTCCTCTCAGTTCTATGTCTCTCTCTGCTTCAGTCGTCAACAGTGTCAAATACGATTTAGCTCCCTAAAGTACATAACTTCATAGAAAACAGCTTTCATTTCAGTGTGTTTCGCAGTGAGACTGGCTTATGTGGCTGAGATAGAATAAATATGGCAAATATAAAATGGCATCCGACACTGCAATCTGTCCAATTGAAAAAAAAACTATTGCCTCTTTCAAAATATTATGATGTATTTAATGTCATTTTTTTAAAACAAAGGCCCCTATAATATTTACAAAATTAGAACGACTCAACACATTTGTATCTGAACCATCACCATTTGTAACACACTTACAGGGGTACACAAAATGTCATTCGGCCATTAAGATTTTAATCTGCTTCTTGTTTATCTTGTAGTTTTAGTTTCTCGTCTTATTCAGTGTCTTACTGGAATAGCACATTTCTTTTCGTTCAATACATTTTTCTTCCTAAATTTCTAAAAAAAAAAAAAGTAAACAATGAAATGAAGCAGATGAAAGTAAAATTGCCTTTTTGTGGCACAAGAAACCAATCCAACTGAACCACGAATAAAAATCATGACTAGCTTAACAAAACCAACACTTTTACTACCGGTTGATAAAGTACATCCAACTAGAGGGTGAAAAATGTACTTTTCTGCACGACTTCCAAGCTGACAATAATGTGTGTCTATTTTTGATGCAGCATCCGTCCAAAGATGATGTTACTTGCCAAGTTTTAGAGACAAAGGCAGAGTGACAGCAATTGGAGAGGGATACACCTGGGGGCTGTAATCTGTGTTCAAGTCAAGCAAGTCCAAAGTCTAAAATATTCCCTCTAAGCGGTTTGCAGGCTTTTAAAAAAAAAAAAAAAAAATCATTTGTTAAACCATGCTATACGTTTATCCAACTACAGAGTGATTTTTAATTTATTTATACACATTTAAAAAATGGTTCTAAACAATAACAGTACTTAATAATCATCATTGAGAGCACCACGATGAAAAGGGTCTAGCTTGAATCAAATAATATCAAGCCAGGACAAGAAAGTATACAATACAAGTTTCTATGTGATTGAGATGTTCCACTTTTCACAAAACTGTGACACAGAAATGACTAAATCTCCATGTCAAATTTCCCCTATAATTCAAACGTCAGCCTAATGTGCCTTCATGAGACACTACAACTATGCTAATGTGCACAGTGGCAAATGTCAGAGAAAGGTCAATACATTGTCATGGACTCCAGCCCATGAAGGGACAAGAGCTCGTCATCTGAAGCTGAACGAACCTGATTTCACTGTAATGGTGCCAGGCTTCATCAGATATGTTGAACCATTGGGACTTTATCTCACAAATCACATGTGTCAGCTAATAAAAAAAACAATGGGAGGACATTTTGGTCCATATCTTACAGATGTTGAAAACTGATATCAAGTCTAGTCAGATTGGAAATTAATTGGAGATGAAATTGAAAGAAATGCTGTTACAAAGACCTGGCAGGATGCATAAAAGTCAATGTAGGCCTAAAAATAAAATGGTGTAAAAAAAGTCAGACATTTATCCAGTTAATCTCTTTAGATTTGCATATGTATGACTGATTTATAAATCACAACCATATTGGAAGTTAGAATACATGCATAAGCCTATTTTCCACCAGCACAGTAACGTATTAAGAGATAAATCAATGCATGTATAATAGATTATGTAACTTATCTATAGCTGTGTGTCCCAATTCAGGGGCTGCATCCTTTGAAGGCTGCATTTCAAGGCTGATTGTGCCACAGTGGCGCGTTTCATGCTATCCCAATTTTGAAGGCTCCTTTAAATGCAGCTGACATGCATTCTACTAATTCTGGACTAGGATACAGCAGTGGCATCCTTCATGGTCAATATCCCATGATTGATCATGCCAATTCAAATGATATGGCGGAATTTCAAGCAGCCAAATAATACGCGTTGAAATGTAATTAGTTTCAACTCATTCCAACAACTAGCGACATAAGTGTAAAATAACGGAAGAAGCCTTGGAACTTTAAATGATCTTGTTATAAAAAACAATAAGTTAAGTACCGTGATATTGGTTATGTTAACTAGTTCCAGTGCAGCTGTCGAGGTTGCTAGGCAACAAGAGTGGCACTAAGGAACATGGCGTAGAGCAGGAAAAGCCGAAGATGCAAACAAGAAACCCGCTTTAGTCCAGACAATCTTATTGTTAGTTCTGTTTAGTTGGCTTACACACAGGCTATAGATGCTGGTTCCTTCAGAGGACGCAAATCCCTGGATTGGGACACAGTTTAGGGTGCTGTTTGTTGTGGGTTAGGGGATTTGACCTTTGGCATCAGCAATTACTGTAAATGTATATATCTGAAGCTGGACAAACAGTAACAATCCGGACACTGCACAAGCACACAAACTGTAACCATGATTCTCTTTGTTTAACCCACTGTGTGTCTCAATTACTCAGTGCATCCCGATTATTACACACACCTACACACGCGCGCAC
This sequence comes from Labrus mixtus, assembly GCF_963584025.1. Taxonomy (NCBI): domain Eukaryota; kingdom Metazoa; phylum Chordata; class Actinopteri; order Labriformes; family Labridae; genus Labrus; species Labrus mixtus. The sequence goes on from NC_083617.1 coordinate 15,012,637, forward strand.
GCACACACACACACACACACACACACACACACACACACACACACACACACACACACACACACACACACAGGTGCAGCATTCTCAGATTCTGTTGCCAAAGACCAATCATGCAAATAAGGTTTGCAAATATTCCAATAAGAAGAGGAGCAGAGGGTCAGTGTGGGCATCAGGCAGAGTGTTTGTGTCCGGCTGAAACCTGACATCAGGTGGGAGGAAGGGAGGAAGCAATTCCGATTAAATAACCATTCTGCATTTAGATGATTTTTTCCATTTGGTTATTGTTGAAATATTTTGGTTTTGAAATGAAGGCAAACTTGCATGTCATCATAAATGAAATATTTTACAATATATTTTGTCATTAAGCACCAGTTGCCCTGGAGAATGACATTGAATCAAAGACAGTTTTTACTTTTTCACATTTGAAACTCCTTTGTGTTCTGCAATGGATTTAAGAGAGTTTCAAAGTGTACATATTATGCCCTTTTTGGGGTTCGTATATTTAATCTATGTACCTACTAAAGTATGTTCACAATAGCTAAAGTTTGAAAAAAGTGTCTGTTTTCATGTACTGCTGCTCCATGCACCGGCTCGCTTCTGACTCTCTCTCTAAGGCTCTGAAGTGCCCACGTTCAGAGTCCCCACGTGTGCCAAGTCTGATCTGATTGGTCGGCCTGTCGGCTCTGCCGTAATTGGTCAGTCGCTCAGCATGGTTCTTGGAAATGTCCTGCCCTTTTTACCATATTGGGAATGCAGCCACTGGCTCCGTCCGAGGGGAGCATAAACATTAGCACCTTAGCACTACTGTGCTACCGCAGGCTACGGCATATCGTGGGCGTGCTACAGAAGTTAATGGGCGTGCAACATGAGCTGCTGGGCTTGCCACAACAAGCCAATGGGCTTCGATCAGTGATATCACACTGACAAGACGTCACACTGACAATTTTTTATCGAGGGGGGCTAGAACCGAGCGTTACCTGCAGCTAATGCTGCAGCTAACAGGAGGACGTAGGAGAAGCTGCGTTTCTACTGTCCTGCTGTTTACTTTCTAGTCATAGTCAGCATGAGGACGAATGCCAGTAGCCACTGACCGGAACTACAGCTCCAACTAGTGCCGGTTGGCTACGGTACGTAAGATTTGATAGGCTGTGCTGAACCAAATGCAACAATGTTGCAACTTCACCGCTGAATCGTACCCAATCCATGAACACCATATAAAAGTGACCTAATTCTAATCAAAAGTGTTGGGCACCAGTTATTTACTGGTGACAGTACAGCTGCCCTGCTGTTGAATCTTTCCTTTGACTTTCAAACTGTCTATCACTGCAGCCATAGTGATATATTTTCTATACATTTTAATGCAATAATACATTAACACAGAAGTAATAAATAAAAACAGCTATTTGTTACAGTGAGGACTTTTTCATATAAAACAGGGTCATTTTATATCTTGGTCAATTGTTCAAGAAAGAGAATATACAAGAAAATATTTGTAGTTAAAAAGCTCCACTTCTCGACATGTGGGTGGTTTAGAAACTGGTTAAAACCGGCTTTGTGAGTCTCTATTCTCATCTCAGTTTCATCAGGGAACCAACAGATTTACACCGTCAGCAGTGTGGCTGCAGTCAAGGTCAAACAGTGGCTCATCAGTGTGTGTGTTTGTGTGATGTAGGCCTCCTGTGGGTGGGCACTTAAGTGTTGATGATTGAGCCGGATCTGCTCTGTGATTGTGTGTGTTTGTGTGTGTGTTGTGTCTGTGGGCATGTAGGTGAGGGTGAGTACAAGTGCTTAATATGGAGTTGACATTTCATTGTATTAATGTACACGTTGAAATTTCACCTCCCCTTAAGATAAATATGATTGCTACAATGAATGGCTCTGCTGGATCAATAGATTATTTCCCTGCTGTGAGAGACTGTCCCTTTCAACAACACTAAACATATGACCGCTCGCTTTTATCCTTTTATTCCTTTCTTTTCCCAAACATAACAGGTTATTGGATTGTAAATACGGTATTAAATATGTTAATATTTAAAATTGGACGTTTTAATGCTGCCTGAACTATTTGCCAAGATTTTTTTCTAGTTTAGAGTAAATTAAATTGTAACGAACTATGACTGAGGGTTTGGTCAAAGCAAAAACATTACGCCAAAGTAAACACATACAAACAGTGTTTCCATCTACATAAATTGAAAATTTCATCTAACCACCACTAACTGCTCTAAGTGAGCAATATGGATTTTCCTGGCTCAATTAAATTGATATCGAATTTACATTCCCATTATGGAAACCTACAGGGACTGGACTTATGGCGTCATACTCATCAATGTCAGATCTACAGAGGCTCTTTCAATGTGTGGAAGAAAGATTGCAAATTTCTACACCTCATAATCTCAGCATCTCTGTGATGCTGTGCCCTAACATCCTGTCCCATTTCATCGAGTGTTCACATCAAAATGACAGCTGCCATATGCTGCAGAAATATTGGATCTGGCTATCACAGAACATATACTGTATGCATATGTTGTGGTGTTGGGGTCATTTAGGCGCTGTGGGATGAGGATTGTCGATCTTGGGGAGTTGCTATCCAGTGCAAAGAATTTACTGCTTTGCTAAATTTGATGTAGGACATCTCTGTATACCAACAATACACATAAAACATGCATGCACACACAT
>NC_083617.1:15020309-15149554 GCF_963584025.1 Labrus mixtus
CCACTCAGCACTACCAGAGGATCAATAAACTCTGATATCTCAACATCCCCAAATTGCCATATCAGCTCGCATTCCCAGCTTCCTAAGTACTGGACCCCAAGCCACCAGGGCAGGCGCTCTCTCATCACCAACCATCATTACTGCTGCCTCTCAAGGCACTGTTCTTGGCACCATCTACACTAATGACCAGCCCTTCCCCTGTTACACAGAATTTAAATTATTGTAATGACACACCCAATACACGATCTTGCACTTCTCAAGGACAATAACGCAGTAATAGCCGACAGCACTTCACCTCCCATTTCACTCAAGGCTGCCCCCCAAAAAAATCACCTACTCCTGATTGTCACCAAGACTACGTAATTGAAGCCTACAATACACAAAGAATCCCCCAACTGCACATTTCATGAACTGTGATATAGTTTATGAGGTAAAGAGCTTTGAATACCTTGAAATCTTAATTGGTGATCATTTTTGCTTAAATCATTGTCCAGACATCCATGCATGCAACCAAATGAGCTCTCCACCAGCAAGAATCTCAAGGCACTTTCAATTAAATCTCTGATTCTGCTCTTTCTGTAAAGAAGCATCATATAACCCTACTGGTTTCTCACACTAATGCAACTTGTGCAATGTTACCATTAGAAACAAACTCCTCAGATTAATACGTACTGCCTCTAAAAGAACCCTCAGCCATCATCATCACAGTCAAACCATAACGCAACCACCCTTAAGTGCATGCTTCTCTCTGCAGTTTAATGAAATATGGTATTTCCCAAAACTATTCTGTCTCTAGCTGTATTTTTCTTTTTCTTCTCAATATTCTCTTCTTAGAAATGATCAATTTCCTGGTTGCTCTCGGGAAAAAAAAACAAAATCACATCTTACTCCCCAACAATTTTATGTCACTGTGAATTATGAGATGTCAATAATCTTCATGGTTATGAATACTGCATGATGAGGTATGTGCCTGTTAGTTTGACTGCTGTCTGGGGAGACTCTGATGAAAAGGCGGCAATGAGTTGAATAATTCATTGTCTCAATGACCATTCATTTTCATCAGGGATTACCGAACTACACGTCTGCGCTTGTTAAGTTTCCTGACTAAAAATCATAATGCATTCTTTATAACTCAGTCAGTAACAAACACAGAGATGTCGTGAACTCCATTGTAGATAAGTACAAAACACCCTTTTCCAGTAATAATAGTATCTGTTGTCCTCAGTTCATCCATGGTGTCAGAGCTAATTTGAACTGGTAACGTGAATACAAACTAACAGACGTGAGAGCTATAAGGTAAAGATTAGGCCTAAAGATGAACATGACTCTGTTCATAAAGGACTGTTCAAAGAAGTCAAATGTCTCATTGTCCATAGATGGGAAAGGCTTAAAAAAAAATAGTATCTCAGGTGTTTCAGAAGACTCGATGGAGAATATCTTTTTATATCTTTCTTTTTCGACAGTTTGACATTTATATATTATTTCTCCCCACCTGCCATGGCCACTTCTGCTTTATTCATGGTTGGATTATTAGATGATTTGTCTTGAGGCATTGCCACATCCACAACCTACATCAAACAGCTGAACAGCAATGTGTTCTTTTTTCCCCTGGAGATTTGCAGTGCTGGTGTTTCAATATGCCAGAACACACTACTCCCTGGTTTAATTATGCATAGGTCTACAGAGTTGCATTCACATATATACTAGGTAGAATATCATTTCCTTTCTACATCCATAGCGGGATTAACATTGGTTGCTTTACATATTTGTTTATAAACTTGATTAAAAAGCTTTTCCCATTAGTCACCTTGGGGAGAGGATTAATTTGCGCCAACAAACATCTCTGTCTCCTGATGCTCCTTCCTCTGCTCTGCAGAGACTCTAGTTAGGAGTACAATACTCCAGCAAGCCATTCACCATGTTGGTATTCAAAATGGTATTGTATTTGAACCTTCCAATATTTGAATCTACGTCTTTAGAAATTAAACTCAATGTGTGCCATTTATAAAATTAGTGTGCGAAATAAGAATAAAATTCTTGTGTAAATTACTAAATTGTGCACATATTTTAATAAAGAAATGCGTGCAAGTTACTAAAACATCATATAAAATCACCTTACATTATTTACGTACCCATGCATGCATTGTGATTTCACAATGTGATTTTCAATGTAATTTATGTGATTTTTATGATCTGTCTTTTACGTGTGGTGTGATTTGATTGACACATTTACGTGCAATCGGACAAAGTGTTTATCTTATTCATTTATAAAACAGGTGCATGAAATAGAAAGTGTGCCTGCGTAAAAAACAAACAAAACCATGTCACATCCCGGGCTCTGTCCATTTCCCTTCCTTCCGATCTGGAATTAATTCTTCAAAGGTCACTTTGACCACTCATTTTCTTTTCTATCTGCCCTCAGCTGTTTTAATATTTTAAAACCTTTCGTCTTTCTCTTATAATGTGTTTATCTGTCTTTCATCCACCCTGCCCCTCTTCTCGGCTCTCTGGTCTTCATTTTTATTCTGTACACATCAACAGCAAGTCATCTGACGAACAAATGGCTGCCACATGGCGTGTTTAGAATATGTGCATGACATCTTAAATGTGGGAAATCACTTGTGTGTATGTGCATTTATGTGATACGGTTGTAAAGTGTGTGTGATAAAATGGGATGTTTAGTGTGTAACTGTGTAAGTGTGTGTGTGTACTGATACTGCACGGAACAGGTGCAACAAGCAATTCCTCTTCTGTCACTTGAGTCCATTAGGTCTCCACCTTATAAACCTGAAGTTTGTGTGTGTGCATGTGTGCGTAGGTGCGTTGGTTTGTCCCTGTCTTTTGTCAAATGCACTTTACCATTTCACAGGCAGGAGTGCACTGGGACTGAAAGGTATATTTGTTTGTTTTCTAGTGCATGTGTGCAAATGTACTAAGACAGGTGGTGTGTGTGTGTGTTTGTTTCTGCGTTGGCTTGCGTGTGTGTGGTCAATGATGTAATGCTCTGCACTGAAGTGTGTTCTATTAACAGAAAAAAAAAAAATTGGGCAGAGTTTGGAAGTGTCCGTTCCTTTTAAAATCACTTCCTGCACAAACAATATTTAGATATAAGTGTCTGGATTAAGGACAGTTGCAGCTTCATGTTATCATTGCTCTCCTAAACGTTTCACGGTGATAATTCAATCAAGGATAGTGTTTTTTTAATGCTGATAATTTGATGGGAAAAAAAGAAAAGTGCATACCAAAGTACTTTGCAGAGTAAACAACAGGATAATTCGATATAAACACTGACATCAGCAAGCTATAACTGAACAATAACAGACTCTAAGTGAGTTAATTAAAATCAACATTTCTAAAGTTATGAAAGTCAAACAGCAATTTACAAATACAAACAACTAAAAGCCAGGCATGTCTTCAACAGTTAGTAGACTTTATAGTGAAGTAATGATATTATACTGAACTGTACTGGATGCAACTTCTCTTCTTTTATTTTATTTATTACACGTCTCGTTACACTTCAGTCTTTGATGTCTGTTGACTCCAGAAAAAAATATAATTTCTTTGTGAATTAAAATCGAATTATTTCTACATGGTAAAAAGTGCTAATGTTTTAGTTGCAAAGTATGTGTACTGTGCATAACAATGTTCTTGCTTTGCGTTTTGCATCAGCAACAAATAATGTGAGGCTGTTTTTGTAGCAGCCAGTTGGAATAGCTCCTTATTATTCACAGTGTCGCAAACTGAGTCGATATACCCCAGGTCATGATTCCTTCCCCTCACAAACACGCCTTCAATCAGAGAATGAGAACTAACAGTCCAACCATCAGATTTTTTTTTTTTTTATGAAGTGCATTTTGTCTGATATATTATAGCGATTCCATCCCCCATTTGGAAAGTTGTGTTAGCATTTTTAACATGCATTGAATATCATATTTGTAGTTTGCTTGCTTATAGTCTAACAAAGTATCACAGTTACATCAACAACACATTTTCCATAGCTGCTTTCTCACTTTACCTCTTTATGTGCCATACCAAGCACTGTTCTAGGAATGGGACCCCTGAGAAAATTAGAGATTACTCCTTCAATGCACACGAGCCACATTTAATCAGCGATAATCTCAAACAGCTTGGGAAAAAAAGAGGTTCAGGTTATTTTTCTTGCATATTCTTACACGTATATGTACAGTGTCACACAGCAGTTTTTTTTGATATTTTAAAGCAATTATGTGGCCTGTTGCGCTCTCTACTGTAGGCAAACATAAGCACTGTTCTAGGAATGGGACCCCTGAATATTTGGATGTATAGCAAGAAAAAAATACGATACATCAAAATAAACCCATTCTAAAGACTTTTGAAGACTTTATACCCTTCAGATTTGTTGGCGGCAAAGTAGGTCCTGATGGGATTGTAATCACTACCCCTGGCTGGTTTTTTTTCTAGTTGGTAATTTGTTATTTTGCTCTACTGAGCTACAAATAAAGTAAATGAAAATGTGGAGGAAATGAGTGCAAAGGGGGAGTGATAGATTCAGTGAACCATTGAAACCCAGTTCTTTAGAAGATGTCAGCAACGGTCTCAGCAACTCCATCAATACACATCTCTTCAGATGTGAAAGTGTGTGTGTGTGTGTGTGTGTGTGTGTGTGTGTGTGTGTGTGTGTGTGTGTGTGTGTGTGTATGTGTCGACAGGGAAACAGAGAAGTGATTTCTACTCAAAGTGTTATTGAGCTTCTTTCTTTCCAGTCTGTGAGTCTTCTGGTTTGTGTGTGAGAGTGTGAATGTTGACTGGTTTCTGTTTGTGTGTGTGTGTGTGTGTGTGTGTGTGTGTGTGCGCGTGTGTGTGTGGTTCAGGTTGTAGGCCAGTGAATGGGAAGATGGATTATTGATCCTAAACTCCCACAAAGCAAGCAAGAAGAAGCAAGCAAAAGCTCCATCTTCATTCAGCTGAAACACACACTGACCGGCACACATACTCAGAGTTTTGTTTCCATTACTTTTGAAGACATTCTTTTGTTTTCATTTCCTGAAGACCTACCTTAACCTTAACCCAAGTCTTCCCTAATTGTTTCTTACGACTTACATAGTGGGGACATCCACCCATCCTTCCATTTTCTTCCGCTTATGCGAGGTCGGGTCGCGGTGGTAGCAGCTACAGTAAGTCAAGCCAATAATGGGGACATGCCTTTTTTTTTTTTTTTAAAAGGAAGGCGGGTACCCATCAGAGACTGTTAATATTAACAGACAAAGCCTTCTTACAGGAGGCTTTGGAGTCCCATCGTTGGGGGTCGCCATGCTGGATATGCAGTCTCAACCTAACGATAGGCTGCAAGCTGGAATAGAGGCGGGTTTAAAACCTCTTGACAAACCGCTACACCGTGTTGCCTGTCAATCAGGTCAGCTCAAACCTTTTTGTGAATAACTCTTATCGTTCATAAAATAAAGAACAATGAGATATCAAAAAATGCACCCCCCCCCCCATACAGTGTGGGCCGATGGAGACATGAGCTAATACGATCGATTTTGTTTTTTCAACCCGGCTGTAAACATGTTAATTTCGGTGCTTCTGCAGCCAGCCTCAAGCGGACACTTCATGAACTTTGCACTTCCTCATCAGCTTCATTTTTCAACACCAGAGGTTGCCGCTTGGTCCCCACAATCTGAATATGTCAACAGTCTCTGCAATGTTGATTAAACATAACTCACTCGCATACAGTACATAATTACACACACATCCAAAATGTGAATAACTCAATCGTCCCTGTGTGTCAGACTTCTGAAGAAGCTTATGAAGGGAAGAGGAGGCAGATACATTTCTGCGTTTATCAGGATGCATATATATTAAACAACATGACATTGATTTATTTATTTATATATACAGGACGTGTGTATTTTTTAAAATGTTTTTAATATCTCTGGATTTGAATAGTTCATCAGAATTTCACCAACTTCTCCACCACTTAATCCGTCTCTCTCTACCTGTCTCATTACTCCTCAGCTCACACCTTTCCATTATTCTCTACCTTCACAAACAGAAACTCTGCAATTTCATTTTGCTTGTGGCCAGCTCGGCAGGTCCGCCCATCCCCCCTCTGCAGCCCAGCATGAATTCATTTTTGTGCTTCCATCCCTCACTTTTGATGAGTGTTTTTTACAGCTTACATGATCTCTTCTCCTCTCTTCCTTCTTTCTCATTCCTTTACCCTTACTCTTTCTGCCCTTTGTCAATCAATCCTGTCCTCACAGGAATCCCAAATTCCCTCTCCCACCGAGCCTTTGGTCTTTAAAGTCTCCACCCGCTCCTTTCATCCGTGACAAATGATCTCTGTTCTCTCCATCATTTGCTCTGTCCACTCCTTCTATCTTCCTTTTCTCCACTTCTCTCCTAGTATCCCTTTATTCCATTCATGTCTTTTTCCCTCTCTCCCGCTACTCTCCCTCTCTTTGTGATCATTGACAGCTTATCTTACTCACCACATCCTATGCTACTAAAAAAAAAAACTGTGTTCATATTTTTTTTATCTGGTCTACTAATGGCATTTCAGCAATTGCAAAAAACAAAAACAGTAATCACACAAGATTTGTGGCCTGTTTCTTTTTGTTTGATCAGAGGTAATCTCAAACAGCTTGGGAAAAAAAGAGGTTCAGGTTATTTTTCTTGCATATTCTTGCACGTATATGTACAGTGTCACACAGCAGTACAACACAAAGCTGACACCTTTGTTTTCTGTGTTTTCTCTCTCTCTCTGTTTGCTAAATGAGAATGATTGATATTCCCTTCGCCAACCCTGCTTTTACTAACAAAGCTGGCAAATGAAGCGATAACTAGCCTCGCCTTGTAAACACAGACATCAATTTCCCACTGTACAGGATCTGCAAGTAATACATTAAATATAGGAGGATTACATGAATCTAATTCCAAAAAAGGAAGGTTATTGAATTTCCCAAGAATAATCACATCTTGGAGATGCATGAAAGAGCTTTGTACTTATGAATATGTGTGTAGGAAAACCAGGATACATATACAGTATATATATATATACATAATGGGGAACATCTACTCTCAGTAACTTAAACGGTTTATCTGTTAAAGGATTATTTTGGCTAAAAGCTTTGTGATTTTGTCTTTCTAATTCATTGAACAGTATCAAGACATGTTGACCTGCCACTCACGACGAAAAAAGGAGGCCAGTAAACATTTCATTAGTTGCTTTCAGAATCCTATACAATGTTTTGCCTAGGACCTGATCGGGAAAAAAATGCAATTTTGTCCTCACAGCATCATCCATTTTATAAAAATCAATGAAAGTTAAAATTCAAGTTTACAAAACATGTAAACTAAAATTTCTTGAGTAAACACAATCAACCCCCCCACACACACTTTGTCCCTCAGGTGAGGCAGTTTTGCTGATGTTGAGATGACTTTATTAACCAGAACAGAATGCACACTGCAGTCATATTGAGTAAACAACAAGAGAGACGTGATTTTTTATTTATTTTGTGGATGATTCATGATGAGTGGGATAGAAGGGAATCATGAAATGCTCTCAGGTTCTTTTTTTTTGTGGTTGTCATGTATTTCTCTTACAAAGTAGGCAAACTGAGCATGTATGGAAAGTACTACTCTTAATATCAACAACATTACACATATGATCACGCAGACAGTAATTCAGTGTGACAGTATGCCACATGTGTTAAGGTGACCTGCTCTGTAAATTACAATAACATCTCATGAGTCATGACTTAGCGAGGCGTGATAAGGAGATAACCAAATCCCCAAGCTGTTGTTTAGCCATCATAAGCATTTACACACAGGTACACACACAGGTATTAATACCCATGTTAAAATGCCAATGCTTACAGCCTGGTACAAAAAAGTGTTTGGGTAAATATATAGCTTATATCTTTATTTCTACCAACTTTTGGGGGATTAATTGTTTAATTATTATTTTTTTATTTTATTTGTTTATTTGTTTTAGTTTTATTTATTGAGCTGTGTCTGTAGGTTTTATTTTGTGTGTATGTGTGTATGGGTGTGTATATATATATATATATATATATATATATGTGTGTGTGTCTGTGTGTGTACATGCATATCATAATTGTATTCAGTAATTTTGTCTTTGTTTCAAATGTTATGTATGTTTTTCCTCATCAAGGCAACGGCGATCTGTAAATAGTTTGTATGTTTGATGATGCTGTCTTAGGTTTCTGTCATTGAAGCTCATGCATACAAGCATCTTATGTAAAATTTCAATAAAAAGTTGATCACAAAAAATAAAAAAAATTGTTTCCATTAGTATTGTATTTTATTGAGGCTAAAAGTTATGCATATTTGCATTATTACTGCCATGGCATGTGGGCACCGATTAGCTGTTTTTTTATGAGGCTTACTCTAAGACCCACTTTAGCTCCACCTCTTTGCCTGTTACTAGACTGAAGACAAACCATGCTTCAAAGGGCATCTTTAGAAAGGAATTTGTGATGTCACAGAGACTAGATGACTTATGTTTTACAATCTATGATAGTAACCCTACCGGCTAGCAAGGCATGATAAGTGTTATATACATCTAGGTATTCATGGCACAACTGAGATCATTTGTTACATGTTAACAGAGAAGCTTATTCTTGTGTGCCTTTATTCTCTTAATAAAAACATTACCCCAGGACTATTTCAAAACATTTGTTATAATAATTCTGATGAAAATTCTGATGTTCTTGTACACTCAGAGAAATCAACCTTCAGGGCATTGCTGAGGTATTTATTTTTTTAACAGAAAATCTTTTTTTTCACAAGCAAGATGTGAACAACTTGAAGTAAAAAATGCAGAATTTAAAACGAAAAATAATATATTTAATTTGAAAAATAATATATATTTGTGCTGCTGGAAGGAACACATATAAGTTGGTTCCTTTGCTCTTTATTTGCTGGCATATTCAGCATTACAAAACCACAACCACACACCAAGATAGAAGGCCACAGTTCCCAAGGTCACCCTCCAAACACACACATACACACTGAACTGTGTTGGCCAATGACAGCTCCTCTGGGAGAACATGTGACCTCTTTGTCTTTCTCTTTGCTCTCTTTCTCTCTTGTTTCACCTCCCTCATTTACATAATGTCCAATACCTCTTTCCCCGTCCTCTCTCACTTGTATTTTGCAAGGCTGTCTTCAAGGCTGTGTGCGTCAGACTCTACTAAGCGGACTGCCAACGAGCAGTGCTCCCCTGTCACTGGAGCTTACCATGATGAATGAGAGAGAGGCAGAGGAGGGAGGACGAGGGAAGGGGGGTTGTTGGTTTGTTGAAAGACGAGGGAGGTAACAGGGCAACAAATCAGAGTGAGGGAGAGAGAGAGAGAGAGAGAGAGAGAGAGAGAGAGAGATGTTGCTCAAGAAGAATCAATGGAAGGATGAATGAAACACACATCCACAAACATGCATTCAGCAGGCTGCACATACTCCTCAAGAGGGTACTTTTGTCAGTTAGCTTTTTTTAACTACTCATTTTTCTCACGGACCTTTAAAAACAGCAATTAAGGATTTTTTTATGGGCTGTTAAATGATAACATTTTAAATCGCAGGTTTGAAATTCAATTATTTCCCATTACAAAAAAATTGGTAGATTTTTGTACTGCCTTAAGCTGAGAGCACTTTACTTCTTGTTTGAATTCAACACTGCTCAGAGGTAAAGTCAATATCTAAAAGATGGGAAAAATGAATTTTGTTCTAGATCAAAAACTAAAGGAAAGTAGCTCAAAGAAACCGAAAAAAAAGTAAAATGTTTGCTCTCATGATGTGGATATCACTTTTGACGAGTAAGCTGAGCTTTCAAGTTTTTTAAAGTTAAATGAGACATTCAAGGCAGCAGTAATTTATTTTTTCTTTCCATCACTGCACTAAAGGGAGACACTGTGGAGGCATATCTATACCATACCTAAAGGGGACGTAAATGTAATTAATTCATTTCATGTTAATTGATTAATTGTGATAAACATGTTAATGTTGAATTTAATATTAAATCTCATTTCACAAATGCAAAGATAATACAGTAGAAAAGGTTTTTATCAGACAAATAAGGCTGTTCCTGCTACAAAAGTCCAATTTTTCACATCCAATCATTGGGAAGATGTTAAAAATGGAATAGAATAGAATGTCTTTATGTTTTTGCATTTCGTACAACTAAACTTGCAAGGTGTTTTCTCAAACAAATGTAACCCTCTATTGTCGTTAAACTGTATATTGCTGGATAATTTTCTACTTTACCATTGACTACCACACCTGTAAACAACAAGTAGTATTTAAATCGGTAAATATTTTAAAAAGACTCGGAATTCAGAAACATTGAAAATCTAAAGCATTAATTTGAACATTACTGTCATCATGTTTACAGTTCAAACACTAACAATGTCACTGACATATCATTTAGTTCCTTTCACAAATTCTGTAGATGTTTAAACAAACATTTTCACCTGAAGAAGATCTCTGGTCAAAACATTGAGATTAAATAAAACCTTTTTTTTATGTCATTTGAGGAAGTGTATCTTCTTCTTTCTTTCATACAAACACACACACACGCACACGCACGCACACACACACACACACACACACACACACACACACACACACACACACACACACACACAAGAAAGGATACGTACACACCATTTTTAATTAATGTCTTGTATTTTATCCATGCTGGCAGAAAATCAAGCAAAGTGACTCTTGATGAAAAAGCACATTCATATAATAACTGGGAAGGAATCTCCAGTAAAAGGAGTAATGGTAATTAAAATCTGAAATGAACAGACAGACAATGGAGCATTGAAAGATAATGGGCCACACTCTTCGACTAAACCCAGCCTTTTTTCCGGTCCTCAGTGTTTATTATGTTCACTACTGTTAACAGACATAGATATAAGCCAAAACACAAGGACGTTAACTGTTACTGTTTTGACATGAACACACAAACACACACACACGCGCGCGCACACACAAACACACACATACATACACATATATAAAACAAATTTGTAACAGTACATTCCTGATTCACTGAAGTTGATGGTCCATGTAATTAGTTGTCTTTATGTATAATGAACTCTTGGGCCAGCTTTCCTAATACATTATTTGCAGATGCTGACCAATACAGAACTTCCACAGTTAATGAACACATTCAGGGCCAACAGAATAATAGAATATTTAATTATTTATTATCAATTGCGTTAGGGTTCTTTTATAGTAGCCAAAGATTTTTAGAGCACCATTTAATCACAATTTAGGATTTAATTAAATTTTCTGGTGTGGGAAATTCATGTATTGAATTCTGCTTTTGCTATATTGAATACAGCGGTCACTAATGAGAGTGCTTTGTTCTCAGTTGTAGAACTATTTGTATGTAAAATACAATATAAAACCAATTGGTGCTTCAAATCAAGGCTAAAGACTCTCCACATTGTACTTGATTCGGACTAGAGGTGAAAACCTCATGGCTGGTGCGTTCTAGGGGGGGACTAGGGGGTATCCCTGCCTGGCTGCACCGATCAGTCTGATGACCCCATACAGGGAGCCGGTGCAAAATCCTGTTCAGGCGAGATATAACAGGCATCTTTCCAAAGCAAGGTGTGTGGTGGAAATGGTGATTGGAATGATGATGACACGGCGGCGCAGCATCAGCAGGTATTAAATATGAGCAGCAAAGTAATACAAGGAGGCACATTCTGAGACTATTATGAAAAAAAAAGTGAAAAGCAGCGTAATGCAAGTTACATTAAACTTATATTTATTCCTGTAGGTAAAGCCCACCTTTGTTCCTGTAGTGGTGTCCACCTGTGTCTTCCTCCACAACCTCTCCACCAGCGATGGCGATTTGGTGGAGCCAGAGGGGGAGGAGGGGGCCTTCCATAACGAACCACCCTGAGGATCAAGTGCCAGGGGGCAAGATGAGAAACAGGCTGGCAGCAAAACTTTCTGCTCATATTGGTGCCATCCAAGCACTGCAGGACCATGACTACTGACGCCAATAGTAGTTTTAATCTGTATTGATATATATTTTAATTTCCACTTGTTTTATTTATGGAGATTTTGTTTTTGTTTTTCTCACGAATGGCTCGTTTATTTTAAAGGTCCCATATTATGTTTTTTCTGGTTTTATATGCCCTTTAGTGTGTTTTACAAGTGTTCTGTGCATGTTTAGGCAAAAATTCAAAGTCTGCGGAAACGTGGCTTCTCCTACGTCCTCCTGTTAGCTGTAGCATTAGCTGCATGTAACGCTCGGTTCTAGCCCCCCTCGATAAACATTTGTCAGTGCGGCGTCATTGTCAGTGTGAGATCACTGATCTAAGCCCATTGGCTCGTTGTGGCAAGCCCTGCAGCTCATGTTGAAATTTCCGAGACGCGTGCTGAGCAACTGACCAATAACGACAGAGCGGATCGGCAGACCAA
The DNA here is from genome assembly GCF_963584025.1 of Labrus mixtus. NCBI lineage: Eukaryota > Metazoa > Chordata > Actinopteri > Labriformes > Labridae > Labrus > Labrus mixtus. The sequence goes on from NC_083617.1 coordinate 15,032,751, forward strand.
TCAGAGCAGACTTGGCCCACGTGGGGTCTAACAGTGTGGGCTCAGCAGAGCGTAGCTGACGGACTCAGGGCACGGTCACACTGACCATCCATACCGTGCCCAAGCACGCTTCAACGCTAAAGTCCAGTTCGTTTGACCAGTGTGACCGCTCCGTATCGTGCTCGGGCACGGTACACTTCCTTGGCTTCAGCACGGTACACTTCATGCACGAGCACAAGCACAAGTAAACAACGCTGACAGCCTTCATTCTGGAGAAATCCAGAGTTTCATGACTGTATCTGACTAACATGACACAATATAAGACACAAAGTAGCTGTCATGCTCTGTGATGTTCTCTGATGTGCGGGCGTCCGTGCATGAGTCCGCGCAACGTCCGCACATCAGAGAACAATTAATTTATTTATTGCTGTGTCTGATCAAAATGGCTTAAAATAAGCTGTAAAGTCAGAAAAGTAGCTGTCATGTTCTGTGTTTTTCTCTGATGTGCAGACGTGGACTCGACTGCGCGTCTCTCTCTCTCTCTCTCTCTCTCTCTCTCTCTCGTCCGCCTGTTTGTAAACTGAGCACGCTTCATAATAACATAAAGCGTGCATGTGTTGTATTAAGATGTTATGTACAAGAGGTAATCGTGCATAGGCACGGATAGTCCTGTGTAGTGTGACCGCGGGCCGTGCCGGCCAGCGGGGGAATGGCGCTGCGGGGGGGGCAATCGTGCTTGGGTACAGCACGGTACGGATGGCCAGTGTGACCGCCCGCCCTCAGAGCGTAGAGGGAGCAAGGAGGAGCAGTACATGAAAACAGACACTTTTTTCTAACTTTAGCTATTGTGAACGTACAAAAGTAGGTACATAGATTAAATATACGAACCCCAAAAAGGGCATAATATGGGCTCTTTAATGTAATTTTAAAAAATGAGCATGTTGAAATTTTGCAGTTCACTGTTAATAGAAGTTCCTGTTTGACATTTTGCCTATTTGGATTTCACTTTTTGGATTTTGTTTGTAATTTATTTTTTAAAGATATTCTCAAGTGCCCTGTATCTTCTTTCTACCCTTTCTGAATTTTCCCATTCCCTCCTCTCCAGCTACTCTCTCTCCCTCTTGTCCTCTCTGTCCAAATGCTCTATCTCCCTCTTCTCTTCTCTCTCCATCTGTTCCTTCTTCCTTTCCTCTCTGTGCAGCGCCTCTCTCTCTCTCTCTCCTTTGCTCCCTCTCTCTTTCTTCATCCCTCTCATTCAGGTGCCTCAGGATTTTGACCCATTCCGGCACTTTTCTGTTCCGTTCTGGATTGGAACACTCACCTCCCTCAGGAGACCACTACTACATCTTGGCCTGAGGAGTCAATGTTGACCGGAGGCGGTACTGAAGGCCTCTGGCCCAGTGCCTCATCCATTAGGATGTACCATTTCCAGGATGCAGCAGTGGCCTCTCCCCTCCGTGCTTACTCCCGTTTTGGGGGCCGTCAGTTCCTGTATGACACACACTCACACCTCTCATAGCTTTTGTCAAGGTAAAATTCTCTAAACTCTATCACAACACAACAGTAAAAGGTTTGTATGTATGAGAACACTGGTACCTCCAAAGATGTAACTTTATCACACCACTTTCTGTAGATAAGTGAACTTACCTAGCAGCTAAGCTCACTTTTGATAATAAAAATAATAACTCAACGTTCACTTACTCAAATCCTTTTTGGGCTGCATTCTGGTGGCCACTGAATATACGACCACCAACGGATAAGAGCCTCTGTGTCCTTTTCTGTCCCTTAATTAATTAAAGAAATATAATATGTTAGTTTGGCGTAATATTAAAGTTGGCTGTGTATATACAGCATTTTGACAGCTTGCTTACGTTGCAGTCGTTGTGATATTTAGCATTATGTTAGCAGGGATAACTTAATTTCACGCCATTTTTACATCCTTACGGGACTAATTTATAATGTTAACCACATTAAAATTCTACGATATTGTAATTAAACAAATGCTGAAGATGACAAATGTGGTTTGGTAAATGGTACTTACATTTATATTCAGTCACCTCCACCAAGGAGTTCAAACAGCTGCGCTCCGCCATTTCAATCTCTGAGCTGGCGCTTTGCATTCTGGGAATTACAGGAGAGGTAGACTGGTCCGATGCACACTGTACATTTTTCCTGACTCAGTATGACATCCGGGTATTTTTGGCATACTGCGGATCTCGCATTTGTTTGCATACTGCATCCTGCATACTGCATTTTGGCCAAATCAATATGTACTACTAGTATTCATAGCTTTTACGAGACGTCACACTCTTATGGAACCGCCCACCTGGCGGGTAAGAATAGCTCTCTACCACTGTACGATATGAGATGTTACTGGTCTCAGATGTCCACTACGTCAGTTTTTATCAGTTTTATTTTTTGATTTTTCAAATGAAAGACAGTTGGAGGAGACGAGCCCGGGTTTTGCTTCTACAGAATTTAATCGGACAAATAAAACCCTGAGAGTAGGACATTTGGGGATTAATGCAGTTAGACCCTCCGCGACCCCTGTGAGGGTAGAAAAGAACCGAATTCTTCTCATCCTGACACCAAAGATGGTGTTGAATAAATCTAAATATTACTGCCGTTTACTCACATTTACTGCCCCAGAATAAATTGCACAATAATAACCACCAATTCTGAAAGAAACCAAGTTAAAGAAAACTTATTAATAATGTTTTTTGTTTTTTTCTGATTATTTAACCCAACATGGAGGGAGTAGGCTTTATGGTTATACGGCAGCCAGCCACCATGGGGAATTTGCTCTGAATAGTAAATGAGATGAGATGTGGATGGGCATGAGTGGTGTTCAGTAATGGTAGAAAAAGCAGAACCAAGCAAAGTGCATATGAAGTTCCACTTCAACTGGAAGAAGGTAGCCGGTTTCATAATGACAGGGAGCACTGGACCCAGGTGCTCCCTGTCTGGCCAAGTGGAAACTCCTGCCTATTCCATGAACCTGCAAGCAAACAGGGTAAGACCAAACAGAACTGAGGACCATAGCAACTACCACTCAAACTCAAAGCCTGACATGCCGGTGTAATATAGAAAATGTTGGGAACAAAGTCAATGAAGTTAACACTGCAGTGGACATAAACGTATGAACTTTACTTCATGACAAGCCACCTGAAAACTGGTATGGTAGCATTTTCCTTTTGTTAACCATGTTTGTAATCTTTAAACCTAAAGATCAGCTGCAGTTTCCAGCTCTGTGATTCACTGGCAGATTCTTTCATTTCATTCAAAGGGTGAACCACAGAGTAGAACGCCTGGGAAGTGAAGCATTTCAGCAACAAGGGAGCAGTCTGTATTAGCAAACAATCCGATAGGGAAAGGCGGAAGACGTGTCGGAAACCAGGCGGAGGGTCAGAAAGCAGCCGGTGGGCAGACACGCTTGGGAGCAGGTGGAACAATACAGGCAGAGTCACAGGAGTATTGGGATCCACAGCTAAATAAACAGATAGCATACACTCAGACTTAGAGATTGCACTTTGAATGTCAAACAGCCCAGGAGACGAGCCAGTTTGTAAAAGTGGTTTGTTTTTTAGAGTTTTAGTCCATATTTTTTTCCATCTTATCTCCTTAGCTCGACTTGGTGCTCAAACAACTTAAAACTTTATTTATAAAAGCCAACTTGTAAAAAAAATGTTGGGTACCTTCAGGTAATGAGATGGACTGGGCTCAGAGAGAACGTGGCTCTATTCCTCACCAGTTATGTCGATAGTATTTTACAAGTTTCCTCACTTCAGAAAAAAAGTCAAAACTGTTTTCATTTGGCACAGCAACTCACAGGTAAATGGCTCTCATCAACGGGGTTGGAATTCAATGAGCTAAGATAGTCCTTAAACCTGAAACTAATTTAAATCATGTGTTATTTGATAATAAGCTGAACTTCCAAGCCTGTTTTATTAAAAATGTAGAATATCCAGTAACATACAGTATGCTTTACTGTTTTTACCTTCCAGTCTTAGCCTTATATACCCACTCTGTGGAGATGCAGAGCTCATTAAAACAGATTAATTGCTTTACGGCTTTAAAAGTGACTTCACTGGTATTTACCCACTCATTGACCATCGCATTATCAGTCACCCAAATTGTGCCAAATGGACGACCTTGGAGGTGCAGACCTCTGCTGGATGTCCTACATTGTTCTCCTTTGTTTACAGTGTCACATTCTCCTTCGTTGACTTTATTAGCGAGCTACACTGTGTTTTGGGCTGCTATGATGTCACGCTATTACGTCGCTGACATGACTATCGCCATCCAGCTTACATTCTGCTTATCAAGTAAGGGTACGATCATAGACTGTAAAGGTACGATTGGCCGTGGAAAGCAAGCAAGATCAGGGTTTACCATACCAGGCTGTTCTGATCCAAACCGGATGGCTTCACACATTATTTTGTTATGTTAACAACGTGAGTAATAAATGACAATTGCGCTACGCTCACTCCACATTCACATTTTTAGTTTCAAAGTTAAATTAAGTTCTTTTAGTTTTGTTCATCATAAAAAAGTATCATAGTATAATGAAATGTAACTTTTATACATGTTTTATCTGCATAACAATAATTCAGGGTACACCCAACCATTGCTTTTGACCATAACACATATTTCTCATAAGCAGTAGATTTAGATATCCCTATTGTTATGGTACACTAGTTTTTCTAATTTATCAAACAAAGGCCTTCATTCTTAAACTGTCTTATTTCTTAGCTCCCTCTGAACCAAGGGAGCTCATCACAAAATGGGGTTAATTCATCAATGGATCACATTACTGTCACTGAATCGATTGGGCATGCCTTCAACAGTAAACATTGGATTTCCCCCCAAAAATGGAAATGCTATGATTTATCCAAACAAAGTAGCAGTAAAGGATTTTAATCAGAAAGCTTTCAGACAGAATCAGCCAACATTTAAAAAAGCCCCACTATCAAGAACATGTCTTGGTAGAGTTTGAGGACAAACATATACTCAGAGGCTCACTATAAGACACAAACCTCGATGTTGTTATATCAAATCTTGGTCAAAAAGTGTTATTGTGCCATTGCTAAATTAGATTTTTGGACGTGAATGAAAATGTACTTTGGGCAGTGACATTTTTTCAGCACTGCTGTTGTTATTCCAATTCCAATTTTAATGTTTTTTTTACATTAAGGTCAACCTCTAAACACTGCATTATAGTGTGGTGGTACGTACCAACAAGTTTGCTCACCCTGAAGACTACTTTTCATTTCCTGTTGAACCAACAGTCAACTTTGACAAATTCATTAAAGCTCAGCTGAGGAGTTAAACAGACTGAAATGAATACTGGTGTCTCTTTATGACCTACAATAGCTAACAAGAACATCACAGAGAAGTTTAATTATTGTTGTATAGTTATTTTATATGCCTGTCACTCCTTCTGCCAGACAGATGCCAGACAAGGAGATTAACAGCATGCTGCCAGAACAACCTTTCTCAAATCTTTCCATGCCAAAATTCATTGTGAGTTCCTTGATAGAACTTTAAAATACAACATATGATACATATACTCAGAGCCTATAAATAATTATAATATTTTTTATCTGAAAACATCACTTTTGGACAAAAACTAACAAGATATAGCTTCCCACCTACTGTAGTCCACAAGGGTAGCCAAAATCTACAAACCTGAAAGTTCCTCATAGGAGCTTCAAGAGTCTTTTTAATTGGTCACAACGCACAAATTATACAAGTTTATAACTCAGTTAAAATAATTCAACCTCAACAATACGTCTCAAACAAGAAACAAACTCAAATCTACTGAATGAAAGTTGTGTTTTGATCCATCCATTCACCCTAATCCCCCTCTAACAAGCACTCTCAGCTGTTTATTCAACTTCACTTGACTTTCTAATGCTTTCACATTGCAGGTATAAGGCAGGGCAAGTTTACTTATATAGCACATTTCAACAACAAAGCAATTCAAAGTGCTTCACACAAGACATCAAAAGCATCACGACAGAGGAAAGAAAAGAAACATTAAAGTAGCTTTGTTGTTTTCTACCATTAGCAAAATCACTAAAATACTGTATGTTAAAATAAAACCAAAATCATTCAAATAAAATTGACTGAAAAAAATAAAATAAAAATATTAAAATAGTTATATAATAAGCGTAAGAGTTACAGTGCAGATTTAAAGTTTAAAATCTCATTCAAATTGTTTAGGATAAGATCAACTTCAAAATGAAATCAGTAGATTTTCAAGTCCAAAATATTTCAAACTGGAGTGGAATTTATAACAACCTACTTTTAGATCACAAAGAAAGTCAAAAGGACATCTATTACATAAAGAATAGTAGTTGTAATACATCATTGGTAGAGCATTTGAGTGTGTGTGTGCGTTTATGTGTGTGTGTGTGTGTGTGTGTGTGTGTGTGTGTGTGTGTGTGTGTGTGTGTGTGTGTGTGTGTGTGTGTGTGTGTGTGTGTGTTCGTAGGAAAAGTAAACAGCTGACACTGCAAAGCAGAAAACTGCAACAATTTCTTTTAAGATCTTCCCATTTTCTTTCCTGTCATTAATTTTGATGAGGGGGAGAGGGATAAAATGAAGAGATAAAATGAAGAGAAAAGGATGGTGTAATGAGCTGAGGGGAAATTGGGCAACATCCAGAGGGAGGGAATGAGACTTAAAAACAGGCAGTGACACAGAAACAGAAACACAGAGGGAGAGACATACTATACACGCACATTTGGAAATGGGTGTTTAAACCAGAGGGTTTGACAATAATTACGCAGCTAATGTGTCAAAGTGGGATACATTTGTGACATTTTAAAATGTCAGTGTAGATGTCATCCTGATTGGCAGTCATCCTGACGTGGCATTTCACTTTACTTCATTATTCAGCATGAAAGTGACAAGCACCATGCATCTTCTTGTAGCTCCAGAACTGGGGAAATTCATTATTGAACACATTGAACACTGCATTTCCACTGAGAAGGAAGCAATTCTAACAGTGTAACCTTAAATAAGTCATTGCTTTTATACAACAGTTACAACACTTTGCTCACTCTCAGGGCTTTGCAGTGTCATCACACAACAAACATGGTTGATTACATTTTAATAATTGGAGAAAAAAAAAAGTCAGTAGTGTGAATGGCTACATTTATTATTAAAATCGGGTTGATTTCTCTCAAAGGGCTATGTCTGCTAAATTGTTTGAAACAAAAATGTAGATTACACCACATCAGAAAACATGAACTTACCATTGATATGCAATGACCACTGACCCAAGCCTTCAACAAACCTCGCTGCTGTTTGCCCATAACTCATTTAAACCTGTGTGCCGTCTATTCCTCCTTCTACTGCTCCCATATCCTCTGCAAAGTGTCTGTCATTTATTTTCTTACTAGCGATTTGAACTCAAGCTCAATTGCCCTTCCCAAACTGGTCCCAACTCACTAACTAGCCCTGAGTGTCACTTCAGATAGTGCTCATGGCTGTCAGGGAAGTTTCCCACTAAGGGAGATGCTATGAAAGCAGTTAAAACTGTGGAGTCCACTTATTTATCAGGGATAGAGGTAGTCGAGAGAGATGTAAACACAGGTTGATGGTTGTTTCCTGAGTTAATAAACTCAACCATTGTGTACACATTGCCTCCTGGAAACTCTCAATACTGGGGGATTTCTTTAACTCTAGCCGTTAAGGCAGTTACCAAGTGTCCATGCTGCGTGCACAAGACTGATACTGAGAGAAAAACCAGAATGCTTAATTAAGTCAAAAAGGAAATTTATGTAAAAAGTATCGTTCATCCAAAGACTCCAAAAAAGATCACAATTTCTCCACTGTTTTGACAATTAATTTTAAAGTGTAAAGTATAAAGTATCAATAATTACAATCTGTGGGAAACATTTCCCTCACAGGTCAAAAGCTGAATTCCCCTCATTAACGCATATACAAATGACTTTATATGTACTGATACCCTCTTTCAGAGTTCCTGTCCAGAAAAAAAGAGAACTGCCAGCATATTTCCTCTAAGTGGTGATAATGAGTCAGCAGATGCTCAACTGATGGATATGACAGTTTTAACAAAGAGGAACGCAAAACATCATAATGAGACTAAGTCATTTAAACGAGCAACAACAAAGCTCTTGTTTTTATTTTTTCTGTTAAATATTCTTAACATGACGTCCACACATAAACTTCTGTTTTGGGGCCTCAAATGCACCATGAAAGGTACTCCTGTGGACTTTCTTTCCTTTCCATTTTTGTAAAGAAATAGTGCCTCCTGGGAACCAGGCAAATCTGTGAGCAGATTTTATATTTGCAGGGGTTAAAAATTAATTCAGAAAGAATTCTGCTGTTGACCTACCAGCCTACTGTTATGTCTCATGTTTTGTAGGTTGAGTCATTCTGGACTACACTTGTGGATATTGCTCTTTGTAAATGAAAAATGAATTGAATGGCTCTAGGCTAATAAGCATTTGAAATATATTTAGCGTTAGGTAAGAAGAGACACAAATGAAATTTACTCAAAAATCTCAGGATTTATACGAAGGATGCTGAACTGTTTTTAGAATAATAATAATTATTATAAAACAATTTATTTAAAGGTGTCTTTCTAAACTCTCAAGGTCACCTTCTAAAGCAGAGATAAAAACAACAAAGTAACAACACCGATAAAATTAACATTAAAAACACAAATCTACAGGACGTAGAGGATGGAGAATGATCAGACTGAATACGCCAGTTTAAAAAGATGTGTTTTGAGATGTGATTTAAAAAGTGGAGAGAGAGTTGATATAACAGATTTTCTGGTGGGAGGGAGTTCCAGAGGTGGGGTGCAGAGCGGCTGAAGGCCCTGGAGTGGCGCTGTGAGTTGAATGGAAGAAGAAGACCTGAGAGTGCGGGTGGGTGTGTTGATGTGCAGGATTCAGAGAGGCACAGAGGAGCGAGGTTGTGGATGGCCTTAAAGGTAAGGAGAAAAATTTTGAAGGTGATGCGAGATGTTTAACCGGAAGCTAATGAAGCTGCTGAAGGACAGGAGTGATTAACAGAGAGGGTTCTGGAGATGATGCAACCAGTTGAAGTTTGTGGATGGACTTGAGAGGGAGACTAAAGAGAAGGGAGTTGCAGTAGTCAATGCGGGATGTAACCAGGATGTTAACAAAGATGGCGGTACTGCTGGGAGTGAGGGACGGGCGGAGGCGATTAATGTTACGTAGATGGAAATAAGCAGACCGAGTGACATTATTGATGTGAGCTTGGAATGATAGTGTGCTGTATTTGCTGACACCCAGACTCTTAACCTGAGGGGAGGGAGAAACTGAGGAGTGGTCAATAGCCAGAGAAAAACTGTCGAGTTTAGGAATTGTGGATTTGGTGCCAATGAGGAGAAGATCATCGATCATTTATCAATATCTTTTCAAAATAAATGAAACAAAAAAATGCAGCCAATGCATCCTTGCATTTTTTCTTTATTGTTCTGGATGCATTTGAAAAGGCAGTGGTGTCACCAACTGCTTCTGTTTCCCTCATGGGATTCCCCAGAGTGGTTTGACCCATCCCTCCCATCACTGAATCATAATAAGCACCCACCTATTAACTACCAGTTATATAAAGTGTATGTCTGTCTGCAGGGGCTCTTTAGCCAATAATCTATGTTCTTCTCCTTCCTCTACTTCAGATGAGAAAGCAGTGTCCAGCTAACAGCACTTAATGAAATTGGATGTTTAAGAAAACACATGCACACACACACACACACACACACACACACTCACACACACTCACACACACCTTTTCTGCTGCTCCTTTTTATACTTTAGTCCTGATGCCTTTGAGGGACTACGTGTTGTCTGCAGTGCTTTCTTATTTGGCTGCCTTTCTCTGCTTGTTTTTCTATAGTTTATTAGATTTTGACAATCACTTAGGAAAAGAGTCAAAACGGCTTTCATGTGGGGTTGAAATACACACATGCATATGTGCAGGTGTGCAGTGAACAGGGGAGGCTACTGACAACCCATGTGTTTCCACTATAATAATTTTTTTTTTGGGAGCCTGTACAGTTGCTGACCATTTAGGCATACTTACCTTCTATACCCATAAGATCACCATCGCGCTGCATAAACTAGTGGACAGTCTCCCTTTTCTCTGTACTCCTAGCGTTCATGTGGCAAGTAGCGTTCGACAAATGCTCTGGATCGTGAACAGTTTGAATCGTTTCTTTAACGCTATTCATCATTTACCACAGAGCAGATCGAGTGGGAAGTCTGACAGCCAAAGAACATTAAAACATCTGTTTTTTCTTTTCAGAATAAAACACGTTTTGACGGTTGGGAACAAGATCCTTGCATTCTGATGCAGCCATGGTTGTTTTGACGGACAAGGGAGCATTGAGCCGTACCGTAGCGGAGCTGACACGCAATGCAATACATGAATCTGGTTGAAGTTCTGTTGTTAGGACTACACCCAGTGTGTCCGAGCACAATATCTGTACTCAGCTTGGCATTCCACATCTCCTTCTGGTTCAAGCAAAGTATCTTTGCTTCCACGTTGTCTAAGTTCTTGTGATGCTGAGAGAAGTCGTCCTTTGACTTCCCCCCTCTGCGTGGGACAAATAGTGCCAAGGGAAACCCTACTGAGTGCTAATGCTCGGGGATATTACAACTGCCAGCGACACAGGCACACACTCGGCTTCATAGAGGAAAACAGTGATTCCTGGAGGGTTGTCAAGAACTGTCACCTCTTCAGTCTTCTCTTTCCTCCCTCCTGTCCTCTGTCTTCTCTCTACAGTCAGCTCCACTCACTTTGCAGAGCACCTCCCCTGAGGCTTAAGCATGCTGATGGAGAGATAGGAGATGAAAGGGATAATGTACGGGGAAGTGAAGAAAGAATCATTTGGGAAGCAGAAAGTAACATGGTGTTAAAAAACACAAATATAGACAGTGTTGATAAGAAAGTTCTTTCCATGGTGCATTGCAGATAGCATCTTAAACTCACAGAGCACCTGCAGAACTAAATGTGATCAGCCTTTAACCTGTTATATGAGCTGGATGATTCGGAAAACAAGGTGTTGGACGATTTGGTCTTTAGGAGTAATATATTCACAGGTAAATGCCACTCTTTGGAAGCCCTGCTTTATCCTCAACTACAAGGCATCATAGCTTTCTGATCATTAAACCATTCTCAGAGCCCACCAGCTTATATCCGTCGATGATATGGCCTCTGGGAGCCACAGCCGACTTTCATAGGCTTTTTTTGTTGACAGCAGTTAGTGATTGAGACTGCTGGCCATCCGTTTGCATCATTGTAAACATATTGAATGAAACGATAAGTTTGCTATTTATGTTTCCATTTTGAACATGCTTTGGTTTGAAGATTTTCCTTTGTGTTTATTGGCATAATGATACCGTTTTTTTAAAAGTTATACACCAATGCTTGTGTTTTCAATATTTACAGTTGTTCATCACTATGCTTTCTCAGGCTAGTTAGGGTGATTATTCATAGCATAAGACTAACTGGACTGCAAAGTGTGTAATGTTGCCTTTACTGTGCAAAACTATTGACAAAAGAGGGGACCAGAAAAATATAGCTTTGTAATAACAAATATACACTTTCAAGCAGACATAATATAACTGTGTAGTTAAAGCCTGAATGAAATTAGTTCCATTATGTCAGCCTACAAGCTTGAATTTACAACTGTATTATATACATTTTACTTCCATAGTTGCTGTGACTTTACAACTTACAATTAATGCAACAAGTATAAAGATGTATTTCTCTACAGTTGACTATCACTATGCTTTCTCAGGCTAGTTGGGTGATTGTTCCTCTATCTGCGTATTGCAGAAATGTTGAAGGGGGTAGTAAAGAAGCTACAGACAAAAGGATGAGATGATGAAGAAATGGAGAAGGGATTGAAAAGAGGGCAATTTCAACGGGAGTAATGGAGAGAGGATTAGGATATAAAACCAGACAAATGGTTAAGTTAATTAAAAAAATACAAAGGATACTCCCACAGTATTGTGCCCATTTTTTTGTAGAGGTTGGGCGGACCTGAAAGAACTATAGATCAACGCAAAAAGACAATAAAAAAATCAGGTTGTATGCCTCTTTAAGCCCTGTGAACCACAGTCACTGCTTGACATGGCTGCATGTTGCTGGCTCAGTATCTTTTGTGTAATTCATTAATCATTATGATCATTATCATCATGGCCACAGACAGGAATCAATACGCTCATGGGAAATGGTTAATGGAGGATAAAAGATGAAAGGCAAGGTTTCATATCATAATGTTACCCTAGTTTTTTAAGCTACATATCAAGAGAAAACTCACTTTGAACCCTTTTAACAAGTTGAACCTCCCTTAATTAGGTAGCATGGCTCTATGGCATTGGATGGATGAATGGATGTATGGATAGATTGTTTTCTTTTTAGTGAACTGAAAAGGGGTAAAAACTGTGATTTATCCAGAAACATATGATAACATCTTTGGAATGGGTTAGCACAGGGGTGGGCAAACTTTTTGACTCGCGGGCCACAATGGGTTCTAAAATTTGACAGAGGGGGCCGGGCCAGGAACAGATGGATGGAGTGTTTGTGTGAAATAATATAAATGACATATAAAAGCCATTACATGAAAGGATTTGGCCTTTAACAGCTAGCAAAGCATGAATATGCAAGGCTCATTGTACAAATTGATTTCCAAATGCATTCATTTAATTAAATTCAATTTTAATAAACACAGTAGAGAAACTCACGTTCAGTTTCAGTGGGAACAGTGTTGTTGATCTCCCTTTTTTGCCAGTGCATTAAAGTCTGGAGTTAGTTTTGTAGTGGCAATTCTCAGGATAGATCCGAGGTGTTGGTCAGTTAACTTGGATCTGTGAGGGGCTTTGTTGATGTTCATGACGCTGAATGTCTGCTCACATACATAGGTCGAGCCAAACAAAGTCAGCATCTTCTGTGCTGTCCTCCGGAGGTTTGGAAACGTGGCTTTGTTAAGTGAAGCATAAAAGTCATTCAGTTTAAGAGAGTTGAACTTCTCCTTTAAGATGGAGTCAGACTGAAGATTGATCAGTTCCAATTGCAGCTCCTGTGGTGCTGTTTCAGGGTCTTCTGACAGGGGACAGGACACCAGCTGAAGTGACTTTTCAATGTTTTAAAAATCAGAAAACCGACGGCAGAATTCGTCAAGGGATTTGTTGTATTTCTTTGTGTTTTGCGTCGCCTCTTTCTGCATGGCAAGTGTGGGGAAATGAGCGAAAGATTTGTTTGCAATTTGTCTGGAGAATAAAGTTAGCTTGGATTTGAAGGCTCTAACATTTTTGTACATGTCGTGCACAAACTGATCTTTCCCCTGTAGTTTCACATTCAGCTCATTCATGTGTGAAAATATGTCCACAGCAAATGCAAAGTCACAAAGCCAGTTCTTGTCGCTTAGCTCAGGAAATTCGTCGGATTTCCCCACTAACTCCAAAAATGCGCTGATCTCCTCTTTCAGCTCCCACACTCGTTGAAACACTTTTCCCAAACTTAACCAGCGGACACGAGAGTGGTACAGTAAGTCCTGATGATCCGCATCAGTTTCCTCCAGGAACGTAATAAACTGACGATGCTGAAGTCCCCTTGCTCGTATAAAGTTAACAAGTTTTACAACTGGATTCACGACATGATTAAGCTGCAATACAGACTTACACAGAGATTCCTGATGGATGATGCAGTGAAGGAAAATAACATCCTGGTCAGGGTTTTCCTCTTTCACTTTATCCTGGATTCTTTTCAGCAGCCCAACATGTTTTCCAGTTAAATTTGGCGATCCATCCGTTGTGACATTGGCAAGTTTACTCCGAGGTAGCTTCATTCTCTCGATGACAGCAGACAGCAGACACCTGGTTATAAAAAGTCCTCTCCTCGCGTTTTTCCTTTCAGGGACTCCATGGTCAAAAACTCCTCCGTTATCTCAAAACTGTCATTAATCCCTCAGATAAAAATTAAGAGCTGAGCAGTGTCTTTCACATCATTACTTTCATCCAGCGCTAGTGAATATAACTTAAAGGACTCAGCCTTTTTGTTTAATTCGCTGGCTATATCTTCGTCAATCAGTTCCACACGGCGAGTCACAGTCCTGTGTGATAAAGTGATTTTTTCAAACTGGCCTTGGCTCTCCGGACACAAGAGACCTGCTGTCTCTACCATGCATTCTTTTAAAAACTCGCCTTCGGAGAAAGGCTTGCTAGCCTTTGCTAATTTGAATGCCAGCAAAAAACTTGCCTTGGTAGTTGACTCTTGAATCGCAGTTTGTTGGTGAAAAAAATGTTGCTGAGTCTGTAAATTAGCCTTCAACCTCTGAGCCGTAGCCGCCCGTTCTTGCGTGGACTGCTTGCTAGTGTAGTTAGCATGCTTCGTGGCAAAGTGATGGCTGATACTGTACTCTTTGAAAACTGCGACAGTTTCTTGTCATATCAGGCATACAGCCTTTGATCGGACTTCAGTGAAAAAATATTTTGTTGTCCACTCCGTATTAAACACTCGGCATTCACTGTCCAATTTTCTTTTCTTTGATCCGCTCATTTTTACAGAAGGGCTCATACGGGTTCATAGGGCAAAGCGAAAAAGTGAAGAAGGGAGTAATACACCACACTCTGAAGTGCGCCATCTATTGGGGAAACGCGGGCATTACAGGGGAAAACGAACGAGGTTTAATTATAATAAAATTTAATTTAATAATAATATAATTTGGACAAGTTCGGCAGGCCGGATTAAAAAGCCCAACGGGCCGTATATGGCCCGCGGTCCGTAGTTTGCCCATGCCTGGGTTAGCATATCAATCTTGCACGAACATAGTTTCTACACCATATTTGATAAAGACCTCAAAATTTGTATTCAATTTGAATCAAAAATGTGTGTGGATCAAGACCAAATACATTTTGAACTAATGACATCTGTCTTACGTGTGCTCTGTACCTTTTTGTAATATTTAGTGAAAATTATTTCCATCAAATACGGGCATGTGTCCACTAACACTGTGTTTTGCACTGGAAACTCCCATTTTCTACACAAAAAACAATGAAATTCAACGTTTTTTTCTTTATCCTAAGACCAAAATCGCACTTTGCATCTTAGTCGAAAATAGTTCATATTTTGGAACACTGCTGCGCTGGTCAGAGTCACTTCTCCCTCAGTGCCCAATCAAAAGCTGAAGCACCTGTGATCAGTTTGGTCAACAACAAAAGGGGAGGAGAAATTATTCTGACTCATCTTTTAGGGGTACAATATCCAGGTCTAAAGCTGATACTTATGGCAGTACATGATTTTTTTTCATGTTTTTTTTTTTTTGGTTCTCTTGATGAAAGTTCCTTGAATAAAAGCAAAAAATCATAAAACACTATGTAAACAACAGTAAACAATTGTATGCTCCAGTGAAATTATAGACACCGGCCCTAAATGTCCTGCTTTTGTTTGGATCTACATCATTATAAGACTTGATAATACATTACTTTATTAGCGATTGCCGTTTTTTTTGTTTTTTTTTAATATGCAACACAAAAGCATATTTTGAACTAATACATTTAGTTTCTCTTCAGGCCAAAAGATATCATCTTAAAGGACGGCTTTTTTTTCCCTAAATCATAATTTTTAAGCTCTTAGAAATGAACTTTATTTAATTATCACTACAGGGTAGATAATATTGTGTTGTTTTTGTTCCATTTCAAAAACTTGCCATACTGCTAATAGTATTTCCCATCCCTCATTATCTCAAAATGTTGCCCACTGTTATTGCTTCATCAACAGAAAGCCTTCAAATGGCACAAAAACATTTGTGCTCACATAGCCAAAGGTATCAATTATGTGAGGATATTGAATAATTAATTCAATTTTCATTTATGATCATCAAGGATAATTAAATGCATTGTGATATTGTTCTGACTGCACAGTTTATTTGTATTTCTCCCAGATCAACACAGCGCATTGCATATGTTCATATTGAGTGTCCTCAAAAGATTAAGAGAGTTAAGATACTGATCTGTAATACACAGTGTGCCCCCTCACTGTCGTTGTCTTGGGCTGTCTAACAAGTTTCTATAGTTTTCACAGCATTATACTGTATAATGACCAAATGCTTACTGTAGAACCTGTATACAGTATGTTTCTGTAGATCTGCAAAGCATTATGGTCAAAATTCATTGGCGGGTGAATTCTACAGTAAATATATTTTTACTGTGAATCACAATACAATCATTTTGAGCGGGATTTTTTCCAGACAGAGGAGGACCCAACATCTTTATATCCTCTATAATGGCTACCTGAATGTTTCCACACAGTTTTGTTGCAAGAGGTTACTGACAAGACTCCACACTTTCTTCAGCCTTTGACATCAGCAAGGTGAACTCATCATTTTGCAACTGTAACATTACCTTAGTTTAGCACAGTTTTCTCATGTAAAGATACAGTGTGTGTAACTTTAAGAGTGCACTGAGGGAGAGAAGTTAAGTTAGAGAGACACACCTCCCGACA
The DNA here is from genome assembly GCF_963584025.1 of Labrus mixtus. Lineage (NCBI taxonomy): Eukaryota > Metazoa > Chordata > Actinopteri > Labriformes > Labridae > Labrus > Labrus mixtus. The sequence goes on from NC_083617.1 coordinate 15,049,242, forward strand.
CTGTGCATTTAATGTTACCAAAAGAAACTATTCTCACATGAAATTTTGATAGATTTTGGCGACATTTAGAGTCATCAGTTTGTCCGAGGAGTAACATTACTGGATAACATTGGAGTGCTGTGTGTGTGTGTGTGTGTGTGTGTGTGTGTGTGTGTGTGTGTGCGTGTGTGTGTGTGTGTGTGTGTGTAAACGTGACCTAGCTAGATGGCTTCATTTGGAGAAGCTTGTCACTCTTGTTTCTCTTGCCAGCTGCCATGAGGCTGAGTACCAAGTACTGAAGCGGGCCAAGGCAAAACAGAACGCCACAAGAGGTAAGACTTTCAAACACCACAACATTTCAGTTATGTGTTTCTGAGCTTAATCACAGGGCAGACTGCACCAGCTAAATTTGATAGGTTTTTGCTAGCCTAATTTAAGCATGCAGGGGTCTTATTTCCAACTTGTGGAAGCATAAGTTAACAAATTCTACTGCATTACGATTTTTGGCTTCACAATTTTTAAGTCTCACAGGTTTTGTATTTTGCTGGCAGTAAAAAAAACACAATTATTTCAGCTACATACAGGAATAAACTAGTATGAATAAAATATGTTTTTCAAGTGCAAACAATGTTGTTTCTCTGCAGACACAATCCCTAGATATATCAAGCATGTTAAAGTAGAATCAAGACTACGAGAATCACTTGCTGAAAAGGGGAAAAGAGTGCTACACTATTTCAGAAGTCAACTTCTGAAATGGAAAATTTAATGAAGACAGTCCTTTACGGCCTTGAGAGACAGATGGAAGACATCGATCCTGGACTTGCTGCAATACTAGTCATGATTGCTTACTTCAAAGAAAAGGAAGATGCCTTTTTCCTCTGGGCTGATGTAAATTATTGTTTTGTACAGTATTGCCACAACATCAGTTTTCTCTTTGATTTCTTGCCTTATGAATATGGTCCCTGTGATTTCTTATACTGTTTTCTGTTTATTTAGTGTTGCAGGAAACTTCCACCCAGGCAGACGCTGAGGCCCAGATCTCCCTGGCTAGCAGGCTCATCGTGCTTGGTAAGATCCCAGCACAAGACAATACACAACACACTATGACTTTAAGGGTTAATTCACCTATAACGCATATTTGTATCAAGTAGGCTACCGTGAAGCTTATAAAAATGTCTTTGTCAGGGATTAAAGGCAGCACACGGTGAGTACTTGATACAGATATGCGTTATAGATGAAGTAACCCTGTAGGGATCACATCTAACTGTGGTGTCATGGGTAGTCTTATGTGATCACTTAAGTCCTGTTTATGGAAACATGTATGATAACTAATATCTGAGCTCTCACGAAGATTTGCACATATATTGAGTCCTGCACTCACACTAGCAGTAATGAGTCATTCCCATTCACTGATTCTACAGAAAAAAATCACCAGATACCTCTGGATCTTACATTGCACTAGAGTCTGTGGTATGAATGTGATAATCTTAGTAAAATGAAAGTTTTACAAATGTCAAGTGTTGAACCAACCATTGCACCAGCTGCTGGACATTGATTAGTGATGTCTTTTCAGGAGAGTCCATTCTCGGAGCAAAGAAGTGGATGCTCGCCATTGAGGGCAGAGTTGTCCTCAAACTGAGTGACCATTCAGATTTCACTTCTGCCCTGGCTGTCCTCTTTGGGTCATACTAGAAACTGTTCTAGTTTCAACATTGACTATCCAGAGGAGGCAGCCACATCACTGGAATTTATCCAGAGGTAAGCACGTATTTGTTGTTGATATTCGTCACTAGGGATGGGAACAAATAATTGTTATGTAACCACCTACTCGACCAGTAAAATACTACTCAAAATTTGCAAAGTAACTTTGCTTATCTGAGACAGAACCTAGAAAAAACAATTTAAACCCCTCACTTGAATCTGGTAGTTCCATCTCAATCCACACAATGCCACTGTAGCCTTCCTGAGGTCAGCTGAGCCCACCTCTCCTCGTTGTTGGGATGCAATATTATGGCGCAGCGGTGATAGTTAGTTTATTTTTGTTTATGTGGGCTGTTGTTTAATTGTTAAAGTGATAGTTCAGATTTTTTGAAGTGGGGTCGTATGAAGTACTTATCTATAGTCAGTGTGTTACCTATAGTAGATGCCGGTCAGCGCGCTCCCAGTTTGGAGAAGTGGACAGCTGCTCCAGCACAGACGCTAAGCTATGTATTGCTGTGAACTGTTGCCAGAAGCAAAGCAAATTTTAACCCCCTAAAACAAGGCCCACCTAAATAATTCAATATTGGTTCAAGAGTACGCTAAATAAAGAATATTATCATCGCTTTACATCGCCGTCTTTAAATTTGGTTCAAATTCGCACTACATTTGGATGGAAACCCAGCTATAGTGTTGTTGTTTACAAAGTAAAATATATTTAGTGCCTATGTATGTTCAAATTTAAATGTTGAAAGTTTAAATAAATGAGATGTTTTATGACAAAAACAGTGTCTTCATTTTACAGTATGTAATTACTTTACAGTTATTAATTTACATTTTTAAAATGAATGCAGTAATGCTTGTTACAGTAGTCTACTATTTGCTGTGATAAAAAATACAGCACCATATTACAGTAATAACAATTACAGTACTGTGATTATTACTGTAACAACAATTACAGTATTTTACAGGTACTGTGTTTGAATATACAGTAAACATACTGTAGAATATACTGCAGCAACTTACTTGCTAATTGCTGCCAGCCAGTTACTGTACATTTCACAGTTGTCTTGTTACAGTGTACAAATGGTTAAATCAAGACCGATCCTGCAGACTTGTAGCTGAGCCCATTTAAACTTCAGTTGTCGATAACTGGTCCATGTTTTTGTTTTTTGTAAATTATTTATTTGACTCTTTATTTCATTGAGTAGCTCTATTGAGGTGAAAGGTGTCTTCGTTGACGTCAAAAGCAACATTGCACAGTCATGACAGGATGTTTATGGCACAGACTGAAAATGTCAAAATTCAAAATCAAAGTCAGGTCTGGGCCGAAGTACAGTACTCGTAGACTGTATTTTTAATATGAACATAATAGAACACCGATTCCTAGCTGCAATGCTGAACACAAAGCAGTCCCCATTTCAAAAGCCTCTCTGTCTCTGATTTCACGACTTAAGTAGTGCCCCAAGGTCAGGTGATCGTAATTGCTCATCAGATTCACCTGGGTACAATATTGAAAAAAAAAACAAAAAAAAAACGAAAGGGGATAAGGGACAAACAGTCAGGGTACATGGACTTGAGCTTGTACACCACTTTACCAATACTCTGACTACTCAAAGCACTTTTTATACCACAGGTCACGCCTACCAGTTCACTCAATTATGGCAGGGGCTGCTTTGTGAAGTGCCCATCAGTATTAATACATTCATTCATACATATTCACACGATAACGTTACAAGCAGCAGTTTTGCGAAGGGCACATCGACAAATTGATCCAACCCCCGACCTTCCGGTTGAATCACGACCGACTCTACCACAGATCCACAGCTGTCCCATAACAGCAGTTACGCGTCTCGCCGAAGAGCACATCAACGAATCAATCGAACCCCAGGCCTTTCCGGTCGAAAGACGACCAACTCTGCCACTGATCCACAACCATCCCATAACAGTCGATACATTATCGGACTGCTTCAGTCATAGGTTTGATAGCTGGCATGAAGTGGCATTTACGGGCAAGGGGTATGCTGTGATCCTTGCAATGTAAGCATGAAGCAGTCAAAAATGCCAAAAGAAGCTTAGCCAAAATGTTAGCACTTTTGGACTATGCACTAAGCAGGTCGCAGATTACTAGAGAGTGCTGTATTTTTTTCTTGGTGATGATTCAATAGGTTAGTCGGGTCAGGGTCAGGTAGGGTCTGACTCTTATCAGGACAGTGACTCCTTGGTTATACTTTAGGCCATCATCCTTCTGTCAGGTCAGTCTCAGAGTCTGTGAAGCCCAGTGTTTATTGTCCAGGTTTGTCTTGCTGAGCATAACACTGTAAACTTTGAAAACTGTGAACTAATGTGTCTATTTAACTATTTCTATGTACATCAAGTACATGAATGGTAAGCTTCTCTATGTGGCTCAAACTTTGTCTCTCTCTTCTCTTTCTCTCTCCCAAATATCTCCTCCTTGCCCTCGGTTTTCACCCAGGATTCTCTGTCTTGGGATTTTTCTCTCCTCTGGCTGCCAGTGCCACATTCCAGATGTTTAGATCTGGATTTCCTCCAAGATGTTTAGCCTCTCTCTTGTTCTGATTGTCTCAGGTTCTTCATTGTGTGAATGTTGTCCTTGTGTCCCCCCTTACAGAGTTTAACCATTTTGAACATTAAAATAAATAATTTAAGAACTCTGACTGTGCTCACTTACAAGCAGCAACACTGTTTGTTCAGAAATTTGGGTTTTAAAAAATTACATCCACATACAGCCGTGTGCCTCAGGAAATGGACAAAGAGACAGATCGGATAGACAAATAAAACACTACTTTCATACTTAGTTCTCTACAGATGATAGCACCTGCTCACTGCACACAGGACTGATTGGGATGGTCTTAAATCAAATAAGTGAAGAGGTCTGCAGGTTGTTTTAACTCAACCTTTGAATAATTGCTCAGCTTTCTGGATCCTTTGCGTATGAGTATACAAACATAAATCAATATCAAGCAGGTTTTGTCACAACAAAAGACAGTTCCAGTAAGGCAAGTCGGGCCTCTACTCATCATGAAGTGGAAATGAGGCATTTACTTTGGCATAACCTCACTATATTATATGTAAAACAACCTGACTAAATTTATATTGAAAAAAAAAAAATTAAGAGGGGAAAAAGGCGGCTAAAGTGAGTCTGAGGAGTAAAAAAAAAGAAGATCACCGACCTGTTCCGTATGCCAGAATGATTTTTTGTGTACACTGATTGGAATGATGAAATACTGTACCTACAATTGAGCATGGATGCCTGCATGAGTGGACAACAACAACCCAGCTACTCCCCCGTAACAATAATAAATGGATAATACCATTATGTTGTTTAGATATGTTTTCCTGTGTTCACAAATGGAATTAAATTTGCTCGCCCCGACCTTACAATAGCAGGATTTGATGATGCAGCAGATTCTTGATTTGAAAGGGAAATGCTAATAAGATACATAATGGAACCATGTACCCCCCTCTACTCTGTGCTGTTGTGGACAGAATACTTGGATGGGTTATTGGAATTATTTCACAGATATTGATCATTTTTGTTACTTTACACGAGGTCGATAAAAAACATACTCAAAGCTCTTGGAGATTTAGAAAACTATATTCTAAATAAATGTGGTTTAGTCACTAAAACAATATACAATTTTATTGTCATTTTCCCTCACGTTACATTTGCAGACATCACCTTTTGGTGTTGTTTTCAGGATAGCAAAGGTGTTTTAGAGAGGACATAACAGTTTTCTGGTGTTTAGATCAAGAGAGAGAGAGAGTTCAAATCACCTCTTGTTTCACCAACTTGCTGTCATTGCAGAATCTTCTTTCCAATCCACTGTGGGAAAATCTTTACCATGTTAATCAGTGTGTTGTGCATGCTTTTTTTTAGCTTACTGTTGTAAATATACCTACATTTGTATGCATTTGTTTGTAAGTGTTTGAGTGTGTGTGTGTGTGTGTGTGTGTGTGTGTGTGTGTGTGTGTGTGTGTGTGTTTACACCCATAACAATTTGCTTTCATTCTTACTGTGTCTGCAGATCTCACTGCATCGCCTCTGAATGAACCCAATTCTCTTTGCATCCCTGGATTAAAGGCCTTTGATGTCCTATTTAGATGAATGGCATGCTTCCATTACACAGCGACCAAATGTAGACACGCATGAACATATTATAGACCTATAGGTTCATATTCATAATCATACTCTAGCAAACATTTCTTTGACTGAAGAAATGAACACCTCACACAAATAAAATGAGAACTGGCCAGGGAGAAGTCGATGTTTTAAGGCTACTTCTTCGTGTGAAGTTGAGGAGTAATTTAAAAAAATTAGCAACCAGATATTTGGATCAATAACACAGTTTCATCCTCCACAAGGCAAAAGAGATTATATCCACTGTTTTTGCAGCCTTTGCAAAGCTCTATTATAAAAGTGGCAGGCAGATATTAAAACAGATTCATTAATTTTTTTTTTTTTGACAATCTTCAAAGCCTTTCTCTTGACTTTGATGTCAATCTCAAGAAAACAACGGTGGGTGTATATTGTATGCTTTAGATTGAAATATTTATATTGTCTCTCTTGTAACAAATAAGTGTGTTCAAAGTCTCCAAAAATCGATTGTACTTAATTTATACTAAGGGCTTTTTACTTTAGTACTGAGCCCTGTCGTCACTTCATCATGTTTTGTCGTTTGTGTGTAAAAGGAGGCTGACTCACTCACTGTAAACCAAATCTACTTTCAGTTCCAAATAAAGTTATCTTACCTCCACTTAACTTATTATTTGGAATCATTATAGAATGTATCCATTTATATTTGAAATTGCCTATCATAAATGTCTGAAAAAGGATAGAGTTGGAAAACAACTTAAAGCCCTATCAGGTTTTTAAAACACATAATGTACTGTGGAATCGCTTCAAATATAAATGGAATGGACCCCTTGGTTTCTGTAGAATGTAGACTAGGACAGACAATTGCATTTAAACCCAAATGAAGACTTGTGGACCTGCACATGGTTTACAAAAAACACAAGTTGGTTCACATTTTTTTTTTTTTAAATACCCTAAAACTTCATTTATGCACAACTTAAAACCTGTGTTACCATAAAACAATCCCTGTTCCCATAAGTTTTTTTTTTCCAGAAAGTCACTCTAAAAGGAAAAAACTCACTCTAAAAGGTCTTAAAAGGATAATAGTTCAAGCCTGCACATTCCATCTCATCATTAAATAGGCCATGCAGTATAGAAAGGGCAGTGTGGGTGTCAGCTCATCGTGGTGATGGTGTATTATGACTACAGGGCAGCAATTCTGAACCCACCCATACTCTTCCAACAGCTCCTGTTATGAGCTGGACATAATAAGAAATATAGCTACCATTGAGAACTATACTTTGTCCTCCCTGTGTTGCAAAATCTGTCTCTATTTCCTTGCTTTGTATTATTATTTTTCTGCGCATTTCTATCCATACCAGTGAGGGGAGAAATATTAGAAGGCTGCACCTCTATTGGGTGCAGAACTAGGTATTTCTCTATGTCTATGTTGTTTCTGCAAAATTCAGTACAACAACAACTCAAAACAACAGCAAACCTTTAACCTCTCCCTATAAATACATCTCCTGCAAACCTGCCATCAAATATCCTCCATCCTTAGTCAGGAGGAGCTTTTAGAAGTACCAGGAATCGTGCATCAACAAAGCTTTATAGAAGGTTACTTTGATGTGGACCGGTTTGAGGCCATTAAATACTCTTACTAGCAGAATAATTGTTTGCAGACTATACAAAAAGAAGCATGTGTGTTCTTTCATGATTTTCATCATGGCCCTTTTATTCTTTCAAGGTCCATACCTCAATGTCAAGACTGCCAATCTTCTCTTGCATCTTCAGCATTCTCAGTTGTACATTCCAACAACTGGAAATGTGTGAGAGTTAGGGTCGATAGCTATTAAAGTACATATACAGGTTTAGTGTCACAGTGAGCTTGAGTCAGTTACATACTCAACACAACATAAGCAAGCTGTTCATAAAATTCAACATATTGGGCCAAAACTGTAATAAACATTACCGGCAGGATATGCAGAGTAAGCAGCAGGACAGCTAATCCCTCAATTGATAACCGTGTCATGTAAAGACAGCATTGAAAAATCATTTTTGGGTACATTGTGCAGTCGTCAGTTTTTCTTCCACAGTTTCCATAGATACTTTGCTGGTGATTGACTACATGATTGGCTGACTTTGATTCAAAAATGCAAAAAATAAAAAAAAAAGCCTTAAAAGAAGCCAAAAGAAAAATGACTTCCTTAATGTTCCTTTACCTGAAGAGCTTCAGATTGAACTTGTTCAAACTATTATGCCTAAGTTGGCTATGTCACAAATCTCCATTTAAATAACGCCAGAGAAACTATGAAAACTAGTTTGTTGATATTTTTCAGTTGTTGCAGGGTTACAGTGGCCACTTAGTGTCTCCTGCTGTTGATAAAGTAACCCTGTAGTGATTAGGCAGGAGCTGCATGGTATGATTTTGCCAGATGGGCAAGCATTGTCATCACTCTTATGCAAAGCATTTTGGATATGAAATGTGTCTGACATTTCCCAGCCACAAACAAATGTCTAAGGTTATTGTGTTTACACAGATGAAGTGTATTTTCATTTAATTTTCCCCATTTGTATCTCATCAGGGAGGGGACTCATGGCAAAAAATCAACAAAATATTTTAACAGTTTACTACGTTGTAGTATGATGATTTGGCTGTTCCACCCAAGGCACTTGGCTGATTCCACATATAGATAATCTGTCCCAGTTGCCTAGAAACAGTAAGCTTTTGCACACTCTTAGTTAAAGTCAGCACAAGCTCTTTAACAAATAGACTGTGGTTCAAATAGGCATCTGGCCACAGTGTTGCTCATTTTCATAATGCTCAACTCAGCACACTCAACACAACATGGAGATTTGGGTGTGTGCTCACAGCAACAAGACAGTTGGGCAAACGCAAACTACAAATGCAGTTTGCCAACTAAATGCATGGTTTGTTGTACTCATGGGCAAATTTATTTTTCACTGTCTGTTACTATCTTCGGGTTTGTGTGTGTAGTCAAGGTTGCAAGGGAATGTTATTTAATGTTTGGGTAGTCATCTTGCCTTCTGTATCTCTTCTTAAACCTTCCCACATAAAAACTGTCCAACATCCCCCGTGTTGTGTGGCCTTGTCCTTGGACAGAACATGACGCTCAATGTGTGTAATCACTAGAGCAAAAACATAGATAACATGCAGAGCTCTGCTGTATTCCTACTGCAACTTGCATCTCCATAGTGTATGATCACAATTATGTTTCTTTAATAATGTCAAAAGTTCCTTCTTTATGGCCTCTAGATATAATGTTAAAATAATGATATGGAATTAGAAGAACAGATGTAAAAAAAAAAAAACAAAACTAAAAAAACAATGACAAGAACAAATTCTAAGCTTGATCCAAAGGCAACTGGACTGGTTGAAGATCTTGAAGACTTGTCACCTCTCCCCCGAAAGGCTTCTTCAGTTCTAAACTCTCTGGTGGACTGAGCTAGAAATGTAAGCCTCTGTGGACCTTCAGCATGCTAATGGTCAAGGATGACTCACATCAGAGTCATTAGCTGAGTCGTTAACCTAGTTTCGCCTAGAGTCGTTACCACCTCCATTCGTCTGTGGGTCGTTGGAGTCACATGTTCCAATGTGGGACTGGGGCTTCAGTTGTTCAGGGAGAACAGCATTGTAGGTTGGTGAAAGATGGTGTCTCAGTCCATCACCTCGGCTAAGAGATGTTTTTTCCACCGTGGATGGCTTCTTTAACACCACTCTCAAACCAATGGTCTTCCCTGTCCAGGATACGCACTTGATCATCCTCAAAGGAGTGTCCTTTGTCTTTGTCCTTCACATGTAATTGGACACCAGAATCCTGTCCTGAAGAGCTGGCTCTCCTATGCTGTGCCATACGTTTGTGTAGTGATTGTTTCGTCTCTCCGGTGTATAAATCCCTGCACTCCTCTTCGCACTGGATAGCTTAAACAACATTACTTTGTTTATGCCTGGGAGTTTTGTCGTTGGGGTGGACAAACTTCTGCCTCAAGGTGATGGAGGGTTTGAAGTGTACTGGAATGTTGTGTCTGTGGAATATCCTCTTGAGTTTCTCAGAGAGTCCAGACAAGTATGGAATAACCACGCTCTGCCATTTGTTATTCTCCTCTTCCCTGTCAGTGCTGTTTTTTTTTGACGTCTTGACGAAAAGGCCCAGTTAGGGTAACCTTAAGTGCTTCCTTTAGATGTTTCTGTTCCTTCTCTCTTCCTTCTGCCCTTGTAAATACACCCAAGCCCCATAAATGACAAGAACAGAAACTACAAGAAAATAAAATTAATAGAAGAGTACAATCAAATCCAACCCAAAGTATTTCAAGACTTCCCCTTTATGAGAGATGATGAGCCTACAAAAACCGCACCCTTCTTATGCACCCTCTGTCACATTGTGGATTCTGAAGTGACACTTAAAGCTAAATGACAAAGGTGGGAGGATCAGATACTGTAAAGTGGCAAGCGACTGGACAAACTTCCCTCACTCAAGTGTGTACAGGATCTTTAAGTAACCACGGTTTCGTGTCATACAAAAAATAAAAGCTCCATAAATTACAGTAATGTCGCTTTCACATATGAAATTTGGTGGACTTGGTGCGGTTTAGGGGTTACGTTGCAGCATTTTTCATTTGGTTCAGTGTGCTCTCACACTTCACTTTGTCATCTGAAGCTCTGTAAATGTGTGTTTCTCCTTCATTGTCAAAGCCTTCATGTCCTGATGCTGCTACATTTAACGTCATTCTCAACAGCCGCCTGTGTCTGACAGTTAAACATAGATCTCTTCCTCCATGCCTTTTTATACCCAATTTTCCTGCATGATGATCTGGTAAATAAAAAGCTGTCTAAAAACTGAAGGACGGGATTATTGCATGGTAAGCCACCAATGGTGTTTGTGCTTGGAAATGTTTACATGTGAATAAAACTGTATTTTCTCTAATCCTTCCATCTAACATGGCTGAAATTTGTAATTAATGGTTGCCACGGTGACTGATTATGTTTTATTTTCAGTAATTACAAAACATGATCCTTAGGCCAAGTGTCAGCGTCTTTTTTCAATTGTTTTCAAAGAGGAGAGAGCGCTTGCAGAAGCAGTGCTCGAGTTGAAAATCTTTTGACTTTTCAGAAAGGCGCTGTTGATGTCACTGGGGCTCTTTTCCAGATATATAATATTCCCTGTATTTTTGCTGACAAAGGATCGTGTCTTGTACCCATATCCTCTTTGCTCCGTGTCTGCTGGGGTAAAAAACGATTTCTAATAAAAAAAAAACGTACAGTATAAAGCAATGGTCGGTCATACAGCGGCCGTTGTCAACAGACTGTCGTCATAGAGACAGGATGGATGTGCAGCGCTTTTCTTCTCAGCGCACAAAAGCCATTTTCACATAATGCACTCCGGATAATATCTAGATAATTACAGGAGGACTGCTCCGGAGATTCTGCCGACCTAGCCGTTCACATATGCTCCTCACAGCTGGAGACTATCCCTGTCAGAGGGGAGGGGGATCGGGGGATTTCCTGAAGTAAGACGTGACGTAAAAAAAACAATGCGGAAGTAGCAGCCGTAGCAACAGAGTCCACTACACAACGCTATCCAATGGAATGACAACATCCACAAAAGAGAGGAGAACAACATACTGACGAACAGAAAACAGAATGCAGTTGTTTAATTACGTGCACGGAGATCATAGTGGTCGCGTGCAGACACTTTAGGCAGTCACTCTATATAAACGTCATTCTCTTTCCATTGGCTCAAATTGAAATATCCGGAGTATATGCTGCTGCGTTCAGACATCAGATCACTCTGACTTTCTGTGGAATTTTTTTTTGTTTATTTGTCCTTTAAATGCTACAAGCAGTATACAAAGCCAGCAATCAAAGTTGAAAATGACTTTATTCTAAAGCCAACCACTTGACCAGCTTGTTTTCTGCTTTTACAGTTTTTTGTCTCACTCATCTCATCATAGGCAGAAAAGTTATAAAACCTTTGACTGCGATTATGTGACCTCTTCCAACTCTGTCAGACTCCACAGAAGACTTCTTCCCTATAACCTGTTTTAAATCTCAGGATTTAGGGAGTTAGAGATAATGAATACAAAAGAACAGTTTGGCCAAAACTGGCCAAATACAAGCCCTGACTTCAGTTGGGATGAAATGTCAAATACTCTCTGAGTATTTGACATTTTGTTAACTTGTGTCAGCGAAACATGGGCTTTGGATACACAGATAAACATGTCATATAAACTGACATATATACTCAAGTGTGCGTATGCATGTGGTTCACATCAAATTAACCACATGAATACATGTGCATTTAGAACACAACTGGCAATTGTGCAGCGTGCATGATGTCCTGTGCCTCACATATTGTGCAATTGTATCAAACAGACACTACATACGCACAAACATACATCATACCAGCCTATTGTGTTGCTCATGTTATGCACGGCAGAACAACTGCAAGCACAAACATACATTTGTTTTCTCAGCTGACAGAATCAGTTGTCCTCTCATACATCACACTGAAACAGCCAAATAGCCTCTTTGCATCTTCAGTAAACACACACACACACACACTCACACACCAAAATTTGGTGTATATATTTTTTTTATTTTTAACCACCTTACATATAAACCACATGCAGTATTCCATAATTATATGGATGGACAGCTTTTAGGTACAGTAATTATATTCTAAAAAGCTTTTGGTCTTTGGTTGACTCAACCAATGTTGAATAATCATCATTTTAGCCTGAAGCTAGCTTTACCCTCCCCGCAAGCAGAATTAGCTTTCAATTTGAAAGTAAATGTTACAGCAGTTTTGTGTCAAGCTTAACCCAACTGATAGACTCTCAATCAATTTGAAAAAGGGGGTTCAAACACCAATCTATTTGTTGAATCCTTCATTTGTTTTTGTGTTTATTTATTTTAAGTAGCTCAGTAACTGAATATTTAATGGCATACGCTATACATACATGTACAACTTATGCACTATATGTTAGAGAGCACCAAAGGGAACAGCCTGTACGCTAATAACACTGCTGTCTTTTTGTCTAATTCAGAGAGAGGTTGGGATAACATTTCAGACAGAGGATTAAGGTACTGCTTGGCGCTCTCTAGAATTCAAATATACACCTAATGAAGTTTAGTGACATCTTCCTTTTTCTTTTCACCCGTTCACACAGAGAGGTTTACATTTGAGATTTTAAAGTGAGTTAATGGTAAAACCATTGTGGTGGTGAGAACCTTTCTGAACTTTCTTCATCAGACTGAGCTTAGCAACTTGTTGTCTTTGACTACCATTTCAGAAGTTAAGTTTGAATGGGTTTATGGGTGAGATTAAGACGTAGACCTGTTTGTTGGACTTCAGACTCTGTTTCCCCTGCATCTGGTATTATTGCGAAACTAAGCTAGTAATTTCCTTGATGCAGCTTTAAAGGACAGCCAATCCAAAGATATATTTCCAAAATGTTACTTTTCCTTTTACGCTTTGCTTAATAATCATACTGATGTATACATTTAAAATAAAAACTCTGATTAAAAAGAAGCTATTTTTAAATTTAATTTGAGTTCAAAAAGTAGTAGCGCTACTACTTTTATACACATGTTATACACTGTTTATAAACAGTGTATAACATGTTCTTTTTAACCATGAGATAGTACAGGCTTTTCTTCTGCACTCTGTTTCGCTTTGCACCCAGATTGTGCACTGCATAACTAGCAAAATGTAGACGGACACCACACACTAGACGGTGTGCCAACACTAACATGGGTAATGGCTCCAAAAACGGTGTTATGCCGTCAAAATAGGCCCTTTACGTTCAGACCCATATTTTCTTACACTGTCCAATCAGTTCATTAACTTGGGTTTGTCATGGTCAAAGTGGACCAGTAACTCAACAACATCATGTGACAGGAAAAAACTGTTCTCTTTTTAACCTTTTTCTTAAGGTTAATTTTGGGCTTTTGTGTATTTATTTTGTGACAAGACAGTGGATAGAGTCAGAAATCGGGGAGAGAGAGAGTGGAGAAAGACATGTGGGAAATGAGCCACAGGTCAGATTCAAACCCGGGCCGTCTGCTTGGAGTACTATAGCTTCCATACATGGGGTGCGTGCACTAATCACTAGGCTACCGGCGCCCTCAGTGTGGAGGTTAACTGTCTAGTGCTTTGCTGCTGTGAAACAGGATTTCATGCATCATCTATCTGCTCTATGATTAAGTTACCAAAGGGCTGATCTGGCTGTGTGGGAGGTTATGCGGTTGTGCAGCATATCCACACAGAGATGTTACTGACGTCATCAGTGGAAAAACCCCTGTGCTGTTGTACTAGTCAGATTCTTATTTTATGAGGTCAGTCTGCTTGTGTTGTTTGAGAAATCTTCATCTCTGGCCTTTGCTTTATCAAATATTTGTTTCTTGATATTAAATTCCCCCTGGGTGTGAGTTTCATCATCTGGCAGTCAGTTTCTGTGACTGAGAGAAATATGACTGGAGTTGATTTCATCTGCTTTTGACTGCCATCTCATATTAGTGCCTGAGGTTTTGTTTTCCTGTGAAGACACTAGAGAGATAGATATTTTTAGTTTAGTAAAGACATATATGATCCACATAAAATAATGTTAAATGTAAACTAGGTAGCCAACCAATCTACTACTAATCAAACATGTATTTTTCCTGATTGGTTCTGGGGCCAAAGGGTATTTTATCCTTTGGCTGTTGATAAGGAACAGTTGAACTTAATGAGTGGTTGACCATCCCTGACTTTCATTCAGCTTCATTCAGATAAATAAACATCTTCGGTCAAAATATTTGTGTTTGGAATTTGGATTTGTGAGGATGAAAAGAAAATAGTAATGTAAGTGATGCTGTGACTTTCCCTTTTGAACCATGAAAATGTTATTGGATTTTCAGCCAAGCTGCTTGTTTGACAGCTAGCGAATGGATTGAAATTACATTTGGAGCTAAATTGCATGCTCCTCTCAAGACAGCATAAACATATGCTAAACGTTGGTAACCCCCAAACAACAACCTGTGGTGTTGACAACGAATGAAGCCATTGTGGAAGAGGATACAAGCTGCAGTTTCTCGAGTGTGAACTTGAGACCCCTAATAACACAGAACACTGAATTGTGTAATAACTGGACAAAATCGATTTCATTTTGACTTCATAATGTAATATCACCTGCATTTTGTAATGATCTGCCATATTTCGTAATATTTACATATTGTGGTGGTTATCACAAAATGTTGGACTGTTTTTGTATGAAAATGTAACGACATGGTGCATGTTGTACTAAACAACCAGAAATGTTGTCTTCTTACATTAAAAAAACAACATTCATTTTATCCAGTGTATCATGACTCATACTGGCTCAATAAAATACATCAATACGATTTACACAATATACAAGCTTTAACAGCAATGTCTTGATCAGAGGATGAGGGTGTCAGGGCAAAGCAAATGGCAAGTGAAGAAAATCACGCCTTTTAAACAAGAGGGATGACTGATCAAAACGTAAAGCATCCATTAACTGCAAAAGGATCTTAACCACTGGTGTTATCTTTCTGTCACACAGATGATGTCTCCACCATGATGCATATGAATCATGCAGCTCTGCCTCACATGAACTAGTGTCTACTTTACAACATGCTGTGAGAGAAGACTGGCTGCCTACACATCTATAGCTGCACTAAAACCTCTGGAGCATCAACTGTCATGTCAGTTTGATGGCCTTTGCATGCAGGGGTAGGTGTGACAGTGTCATGTAATTCATGTGAGTGAACATACACACACATGACTGTTTGTATACGTGTGTGAGAGAGTGAGATTGTGCATGTGTGTGGCTGTCCACTCTAACCTAATCACCATCACTGTCTCGTGTCAGGGGCGACACACCACACAAAAACATGCACACACACTCAGTTTGACACCATGTTAACACCAATGTCACACAAGCTGTAGCCTTGTTGCGTGTATGTGTGTGTAGCTCCTCTGCTTAAGCTAACAGTATACTGTCAGCAGTGACAAGCCAAAGTTCATCACCTCAGAGAAGCGAGCTTGTGGCTAGTGTGTGTGTGTGTGTGTGTGTGTGTGTGTGTGTGTGTGTGTGTGTTTTCCATGGATTGTACACAAAAGTTATTATATGCTATCAGCATATAATGCATACAAACACACACAGACACACACACACACACACACACACAGACACACATTCCTCATACTCCAAAACTCCAGATGAAGCTCTGTAAACGGGATGTAGCGTTGGGTTGAACTCAGGGATTTGCTGGATAGTCTCCTACCAGTTACAAATTTGAATCTTTCCCTTTACATCCCTTTATTTCATACATTTTCTCTCTCATCACATCATGCCACCATGCAATAAAAACACTCAAACATTACCCTAAGATACACATATACAGTAAAATGTTTGCTTTTTATGCTTTTCAATGTTTTAAATGGATGCTGTTTCTTAACCAGTGAATAACTCCTCACATGTAGCTTAAGGGAGAGATGTCAATCAAGCACGATCAATACATTTCCACACAATAAACTGCCCTGTGTTGAAGGATTGTGTGAGATAAACGTAAATTACTTAAGCCAACACTAACTCAAAAGACAAGGGAACCAATCTTTTAACGTTATCTATTTGTTATTCAAAATATTTCATTTCTGATCTATTTTGTCTTTTGTTGTGCTTAAATTATGTTTGGTTTGAGCTCAGGATGAAATAGTCTTTTCATCGTAGCTGAAGTCTCTTCACCGTAGCTGAATTCCAACATTGGGACCCACTGAAATTCACATGTCACTCAGGGAACAATCCAAGCAGGAAAACCATTCTGACACCTCCAGGTTTCGGCAATTTTCTAGCTGCCTCTTCCTGAGTTGAGTCAAGGTGGTAATGAGACAAAAACGATGAGCTACTTTACCACGTCTCATTAATCTGCGGGTAACTGGAAGCACAAACAGATGGCTTTTATGAGGCTGGTTATTTCCCAGAGGTCTTGGTCATATTGACTGGAACAGGATATGACATTTCTTTCATCACTCGTTTAATGTCTGTATTTGTGTGTGACATCTCCAATGAAGGACAACACTAATATTTATGGCTCTGATCTACACAGGAGTCAGTCATGAATGAATGCAACAGGCAGAATTGTCTTCTGAAATGCCTTGTACTTTTTCAAACATCAAATAAGATGCCCATGCTGTTTGATTTCCAGAATACATTTCTAGTCCTGTAAATGTTATGCTAGTTGAAAACCGCATTATTTTCTTTTCATAATATTCACAGAGAAAAATAGGATTGATGCAACAGCTGTGAGCTATACTGAGAGTAACTTCAATAGTATACAAAGCTCCCCCCTTGAGTTCTGCCATAGCAGCCAGACAAAACGCAGCAGTGTTACATATTGTTTAAATATATTAAATTGTCTATTGCTTTACGACGGTTGGATTTCTGTGCCTCCAGTCCCGCACCAAGACATGATGCAACCTGGGATTTTGTTCATTTCATTGCCCTCCTGTGTCTTGCTTCCGTCGCTCTGGTTGCTCTCAAATCATCATCCTCTCTTTGGTTATCCTCTTGCATGCCAGCTCTGATGTTGCTCCAGCGGAGGATCTTCAAGAGAGGCCAGATTGTCCCGGAGGCCGCCCCAGGCGCAGTGACGACAACTGGGCAACTCTGCCAACGAACAGACCCCACTCCTGGGAACCAAGACGCATGCACACACGATTATACACAAGTCCACAATGGCATGCTTGGTGAGGGGAAAATGACACTGCTGTGTTTGATAACATGCAGCTCACACAAAAAGCTGAGGGTGACATTCCCCTCACAGCGATGTGGGTCTCTGTCTGAAGCTCAGCAAGGTAATTTAATTATAGTCATTTACTGGTACAGGCAACCATAGAAGGAGAGTCACTGAGAAATGGTAGAAATTAGTTAAGGGATGAGTGTCTCCAGACCAATGACATGTAACTGTGAGGCAATTTCACTGTGTCCCAGCTTATTTTTATATATCAGACTTATGTCACATATGGTAGTTTTCAAGGTTTTTCTATTGGATCAAAGTAAATCTCATCACAGCTTAAATCATATACTAGACTACTAAAAGTGTTGAACAAATCGCAGGGATGTTAATTATGGTCACAGTGTAAATTAGGTACCTCTAATACTTTCTCGATAAAGGTAGGTTACCGCATGGCTTTTATCCTGCTCCACATTACATTCGTTTGTCGGCCACCACATGTAAAAAGTCCAGGCAAAGCTTCACTAATCATTTTCTTCAAATTAAAAATAGGTGAATGACATCAGATGTGAAAGGTGTAACTCCTAGTGATAAAGCCAGAGGGTTTTAGCTGACTCTGCTGTTTCCATAAGCCATCTATTTCAGACTCTTACAGCACTTTTATTTTGGTAAACAACACAGAAGTGTACTGGAGTGGCCTAATCACAGCCATCCAGAGTGTTTCCATTTGAAGCAAGATGAACGTTTCCATGGGCAAAAAGGAACTTGTGTGGTAGCGCTGTATGCCACTTACCCATCATCAAATACTGTAGGACACAGGAACACTAATAGACTAGCTGGTGAACTATTAGCATCTTACATAAGCGTATCCATCAGGGAAGATGGAAAAGACCAGAGCTAGAAAACACACTCTTTAGGCCTTACATTGTTCAGTTGGCTAGAAGTCTGAAACCTACAAAAACTATTAATGCTGCTTTAACAAGGCTCTGGATAGCCTAGCGGTTATGTTGCACACCCCATGTCCTCTAAGAGGCTGGCCTTGGTTCCACTCCGACCCTCGCTTTGCCTCATTGTCGTATCCTACTCTATTATCCAAGTTTCCTACTTCATTCATTGTCCTCCTCTACAATAAAGCAACAAACGCCCAAAATATAATGCTACTGGATTTTTCAGCTCTCGCCGTTTCTTTTTAAATTTCCCAAAATGTCCTAACTTTCACCTTCTTCCACTTTTGATATACTGTGGCTTTTCAAGTGACCTTGATGTCAACAGCCTTTTCGTTCAGTAAAACGTAGTGACAGCTTGCTGATGGTTGCATTGACGCCATAAGATGATGTCCATGTTCAGTTGGGACGGTTCAGTTGAGAGAAGTACTCCTTGATGACATTGAAACTCATTTGTACAGAGCAGGTGTTTTATGAGACTAAAATCTCTGACTAGTATGCAGGGGATTAACTGTCACACAGTATTTAACAGATTTACATTCATTCATATAATTTGACTAAAAAAAGTGACTTTCAAGGACAACCTTTCAACCTATAAACAACGCCAACACAGCATAAATCCAGTAACCTTGAGAAATATGAAACCTTTTAAAGCACAGCGAGAACCCTTCCTGACAGGATGCCTTCATGTTTGTCGCATGTAGGTCACACACATCCAGGATTCCTCTGTAGTGTGAAACATTTGTGGATTACATGTCTTAAAACACGTCTTTGCATGCACTTTCAAGTGTTCACAGTGTGAAATCCTTCAACCAGTCAGTCAAATGTGTGAAGGAAGGTCATGAAACTTAACACTTGTGTGAGCTTGTGTTTCACACCAGGACCATTGCTGACCTCTTCAAATTTGGCTCTGTGTCTGAACTGTCAACACTTAGAGATTAGATCTTACTCACCAGGTGTCTGTGGTGCCACGTAAGGGCTCTATGAGTGACCTGACCAGACACACCGAATAGAAGTCTGCAGCACTGAAATATGAGCCACACAGTCTTTCCTTGTGGAAGCATATGAGTGTTAAAATTACATGTTAGCATCACAGAATCAAAACTTATTTACATTAAAAATGGACGAGGAAGAAAGCTTTTCTAAATCACATTTGACAATTTTAATCTGAAGTTCTGTTAAAGGACCAATTTGTAGGATATGTACTTAATTAAATAATTAAATGACCTTACCATATCATTTGACATTAAGGAAACATGCTATGTTGATGTTCTGGTTTCCCTGACAACAATACAGCAGCCAGTAAGTCCTCCTTCTAAGTTTAAATTCTGGTCCAGATTGGTCCGTATTTGTTTTGAGCAACCAACAGGTGTTGCTATGAACTGGTTCAGATGTAACTGATTCTTTCTGACCTAAAAAACCTCAGCATTTTTCTTATTAACTCAATGACCAGAAATGTGGTAAAACTAGGATAAGTACTGGAGATGCTTTTGAAAAATAAATAGAGGTTAAAAAGCAGAAGGACCGATGTAGTTAAACGCTGAAGCTAGTGTTCGTGAACATGGCAACACACGGCTCTAGGGAGGAGGGGGCTGGCGGAGACAGGTCTATCTAACTTTTTTTAAATTTGGACTGCGGTACCTATTTTAAAGGCTAGATGTCAGAGTAACATATTGCTCCTTTAAGGAAACAGAGGTAAAATGAGCACTTTACTTATGCCAGTTTAGTTGCATTGAATGTTGGATGTAAGCAAAGTCTGTTTGTATTTCTTTTAGACAAAACTGTTTATTTACTTGACCCTCACACTTTTCACCAACTTAGAGTACCATGAGTAAAACAAGGACAGATATCATTACATTGTTAGAACACTATAACAAATCTTTTTGGATTCATGTGATGTGTTTCCCTTTATGTACAATATCACTTTGACAGCAATTTCTCCTTTTCCCCTTCACACTGTACTTCCAGTCTTGCCTTCAGTGTGATTGTTGGCTTTAATATCAGCTGGAGACAAACTGAGTTACAACTGCTCTGCTGATATGAGAAATTAAAACAGAAACTTCTTATTGCAGACGCTTGATCTCACAGTGGGATCCAGCCTTTTCAAATCTGGCAAAACATAATAAAAACTCTCTTGGCCCACCCAGTGATTAATTACTCAATCTCTTACACACGTACTAATACTCCAAAGCGTTCCCAGTGGCTCTGGTTCCGACAAAAGCTTTAATGATTTTTTTCACAAGAAGCAGGTGCAGCTCTATGTTTGTACAGCCAAAACAACTAATCTGTAACGTATTTCTTCTTTAACTTACTCAGTCATGCTGACAATGTTTCACAGTCCTGAGGTGGCAGCAAACATTGACACAGCACTAAAAATGTCACAACATCTGACTTTAATTTGGTGAAACTTGCCAAAATAATTAATGTGCAGTCCACCCAAACACTAGCTGTTAATTCTCTATTTTCTTTTCTTGTTTTTTTAGAGGGAATATTCCCGGGGGCAGACACTTTTGATCTGACCCTTCAACTGTTAACTTTGCATGGCTAGTTAAATCAATAGGAGACACATTACTGTTAGACTTATTTATATTAACTTATTATATATATTATATTTATATTTATAGATCACTTGATTATCAAAAGTAGTTGATCCAAACTGTGAAGAATTGGCACTGTAGTGACATTTGTGAAATGTTAAGTGAGTTTTAGGAATAAAAGAAAGGAAAGAGTCTTCTCTGTTACAAAACCTGCTTTCAGTTTGGAAAGTACTTTTGAATTAAAAGAAAATCTAAATTATATAGTTTGGATTTAGGAGGCTCCAATTTTGAAGTGGCCATTTAAGATTAAGAAGGGAAAACAAGACAGAAATGTAAAATATATGAAAAAGAGCATGATGGACAAATGACACATATGAAAGACTAGAGTGGTGTCATAAAACAACACAATTAAGACATAGACAATGTTGGTCAAAATATTGACCAATTAGGACATGTCTTTAAACTGGCTCCAAATTTGGTGAATAAATTAATATTGTCCAGAGATTGTCCAAAATGCAGATTTTAACCAAGAGGACATTGTGCCATTCAGGTTAGAGCTGATGAGGGAGCAGAGTGGAAAGAAGACGAGCAAAAAGGGGATCGTGGATATAGACCATATCTAGTGTCTGATGCTGACTCAGCAGATAACTGGATACAGGTTGGGACAATGCTGAAGAATGAAAACTTAGACGCACACACAGCCATACACTTGGAGACAAAAATACACATGACTTGTCTAATAACTTAACATTTAGCTAGAACATGAACTTACTGATCTTTTGTAGCTGTTGTTATGAGCATGCCGTAGATACATACAGCCTACAATTAGCATTCAGCTACTTTTTAGTAATACAGTTAGCTAGGATGTTGCTAAAAGGTAACATTACGTTGCCAAGTAGGAAAGGCTTTTTTTTTCTGAAATGTGGTGAAAATGTTAGCTTTAGATGTTGTCTAAGGTGTGGTTATTAGTTATTAAATGTGTTGTTTAACCTTGAATTGAATGATCGTATATATCCTTGGATTGATATTTTTAATTTCTGTTTTCTTTTTAGTTGCTAACCAATCAAGTAACGATAGAATAGAATAGATCTTTATTGTCATTACTATAAAATCAACTAAAAACAGTTTAGCAGCCATAAAAACAATAGTTCAACACTGAAGTGTAAAAACAAAGAAAGTGCAAAGCAGCTGTCAAGATCAATAAACAGTATAGGGCAGTAATGAATGATAAAATGTTGGTGCTGTGGTTATTGGTTTGAGGGGGGTAGGGGCATGCAGCAGCTAGTGTCTGTAGTCTTTCTTAGGGTTGTGGGATGGGGGGGTTGGGTGCATTTTATGCATCTGCGAAAATAAACTTTTTCTCTTTCTGTTAGTGCTTGTTTTTGTTTATCTTGTATCTCCTTCCAGAGGCGAGGAGGCGGAATAGACAGTCTCCTGATTGGGTGGGGTCTTTTATAATACAGCTGGCTTTTCTTTGGAGCCGGCCAGTGAAGGTCATTGTATTAGATCACCTGACTTATATAACTTTCTATAGCTGTTGTAATTACTAGGGTATCTTGAGGATGTCCCATGATGATAACTATTAGTCTTAATAAACCTTTTGATCTATTTACGTACACAGTAGTATTTCTTGGCGTGGCAAGTTTCTATATTCCTTTTAATTTTCTGTCTTTTTATGACCCTGGCTGGGACAATGTCCCGTAAGTAAGAGACAAAGACAGAACAAAACACACATTTCAGAGCCATATGACAGAAATGAGAAAAACCGGAGAGACAGAAACTGCAGCCCTATAAAATCGAAACGATCTGTCAATAAGTATTAAGCAGACGAAAAAAGATTGATTTTTTTTTTCTTCATAATAGCAAAACTGCTCCAGGCCTTAGACTGTTTCTTTATCAAGAAGCCTTGTATAGTCTTACTGGTCTTTTTCTCTCTTCTCCCTTTACCCACTGAACATGTCTCTTATATTACTCCTCCTCTCTGACCTGTTGTAGCTGCACTGCTCATATATACTCCCATACTTTTTATGCTGTAGTGGTGCCCATAAAAAACCTCCCACATCTTGTACATCTTTCCTGCTACTATCTTCCCCCCCCCCACATTCTGCACCAGCCTCTGCAGCACTTTCTCACTCAAATGTGGGAGATACAGCTCAAGTTGATTTGATAACACCCTACCTCCGACCTCATGTGGTAGATACATTCTTAAAACTTAGAAGAGACCACAATCATCTGAATATGCATGTATATTTTTTATACACATCTGATATGCAATACAAATACAATGTAAATATGTATTTTTTTTAAAGTGTTAACCAAGCTATTCTTAAAAAATGGGGTAAAAAAAAAATCAGAATTTAACACTTTTGGAGCAGCATCAGTTTGCAAAGAAGCATTGCAGCAGCAAAATAGAAGGATTATAATTGTTTAATAGACTTATTACAAAAATGGAGTTTGGTTGTAACTATAAGACTCTAGCTTGTTTGACTTAAGTTTACAGAATTCTCAGAGGTCCCTAAAACATTTCATTGAAGTTTTTTGCCAAAAAAACACTCAATCCTGAAATGTTATCATTTTACGGTGAGAAGACAGACTCTGAGGGCAAAACAACCACCTAGCTGTGGGAGTGTCACCCACCTGAGGTGAGCGGTTACTGCCCTTTGTGATGTCACAAAGGGAACATCTCCAAACAGCCTGTTCGAGCACACATTTTCGGAAAAGTAGAGTAGGCAAAAGACGGAGAGGATGGACTTTTCTCATAACTTGGGGAGGGGGTCTGTAGACAAGCTATGGACACATATGAGTGTTAAAAAACCATGGATCATTTTTCAGAATATATGACCTTTAATCAGGTGGTATACATATTGGTTCTCATCTCCTATTGTCAAAGTTAATTCATGATCATGATATTTTAAACCTGTATTCATCAAAGCAGTTGACTCTTCCTGCCTTGTCCCCCTTTGGCAGATGAAAATATTGTCAAGCCCCCCCACCCCACCCCTTACCATACACATCAACACATGTCAATATACACTAATCACACTTTCAGTCACGCCCTTTACTATAAGGAATTCCTATATTTTTTTAAATGTATTTATGAACAACTCCCTTCATCTAAAGAATTTTGAAACTCTTCTTTTAAGACTTCTACTTCCAATCCTGCAATAACTTCTTTCTAATTCTATTTCTAATAATGACTAGTGTGGGCTTGTTTTTTGCTACAGGTCTTCTGAGACTGACACTCTTCCTTTGTTTTAATGTCCTGATGTGATCTGTATTTTGTGTTCATTGAGTTGATTGAGGCAACTGCAGATCTGTCCCACACAGATAGGATGTGGTATATGGATGTGAACAGATAAAGCTGAGGACAAGATATGGCTAGTCATATTTTCTTATCTTTGTTTTTGTAGTTGTGACGTCTGGTGTATTCTCTGGTGCATAATTTGTTTAAAATGTGTATTTAAGCAGGAAATAGTTTTTGTTTGGCGTTTAGGTTTCCGACCTAATCACTCCTCCCAGTTTTAATCTACATGCAGAAATTTGAGGAGTGATGGGACGATATCTTAAACCCCACAGTCGGAGCCTACAGGTGGATGTTTGGGTGGTAGTGAGGGGCTGAGCAAGGGTGCAGTACTGCTGCAGGCCAGAGCTGGCATTGAAAGAGCAGAGGGAGAGACCGGAAGTCTTACAAGCTTAAATAGACCGCTAATTGGAAGGAGGTGTTGTCAGGTGATTGTGGATAATGATGCATGTCAAGTGTGGAATCAGTGCAGCTCGAGTTGACTGCCTGAACAAGCTCGCAGGTGTCGCCTCATTTGTGGCATACGTTGGAACTATCTCAGCTGGTGCAAAAACCTTGAATGATAGTAGTGCATTAAGTCTTTCCTTAATTAGAAATAATGTTCAAACTAGGCTACATTTTAACTTATGCATGGCTGGTGCAACCCCCACAGATGTCCACAGGCAACCTGGTAGTAGTTACTAAATAGAGGCACTGTTATGGATATTTTCAGGAGAAAAGAGAAAAAAATGAAGAAACTCCACATGGCACAAACACAGCCATAACCAGCAGGCTAAGTTGATTAACTGAAGGTAACCCCTTACCTTTAGCTTCCATATGACTTAAAATGATCAGTTATTTGAATTATTATTTTAGTTGTACTGAACAGTGAAATTATCAAATGCGACCAAATCTTAATTTTAAGCGATTAACTCACTTTTTGTTACTTCCATGTTGGATCATCTTTAAGCTCCAGAGGTAGCTGTTTGGTTAAAAACGTATCCACAGCAGCTAAGAGAACTTGCTTCAGGGTGTATCGAACATCGAATGACTTCTTTTTGGACACAAATTATTCTTCTACGTTATTCTCGGTAAACTAGCAAATTAGAAATCAAACCACCCTGTTTATTTTTGCTTTCATACTTTTCACAAACCTATATGTTTTTGGGGCAAAAGCAGACACATTCACTGCAGTAGAGCATGCACTTGAGGGCTGCACTGAGAAGGGCTGACTCCAGTCTGGAGATCAATAGCTCTCTGTGCTGTACACCCCTCTGTTTTAATCTATTACTTACACAACTTGACTGACATCAAATACTTTCTACTAATGTCTATTGATAACACCAAAAGAAAGGCAGAGAGAGGAAACATGACAGAGATAGGGCGAAAGGCAACAGAGCGGGGAAATAAATACATACTGTAAGATTGCTAGAGTGAGTTAGAGAGCCTTGAGGGAGGACAAGCAAATAAAAGCAGTGCTGGAGGGAAATAAAGAAAAAAGCAGGGAGGACTTTAGCTACAGAATAGAGGACCAAATAAAGTGAAAAATATAAAGAGATGAAGAAGAAACAAATGTACATTGTATGTGTGCGTAGAAGAGAAACAGAGTGTAAGAGATAATGTGAGTGAAATGAAGGACTATAAGGAAAAAAGCTGATTTAAATCTTTCATTAATGAAACATGAAGAGCAAGAGGAGTCAATGAAAAACAACTGCCATTAGATTGAATTAGTCTCCTGCTGTCTGTCTATGATGGGGGTCTGTGATCTGATCTTTACAACCTGATAGGTTTTTTTTCTCTCTGGATGTCTACACTTGCCCTGAAACAGTTTCCCAAGTAGGATTCATTTAAATACATGATTTTATTGCTTTCCTCTCACTCCCCCCCCCCCCCCCCCCCCCTTTGTTTTTTTTTTTGCATAGCTAACGTGGAGTGTGACCGACAGTTATCCAGACAAAGATCAATTCAAGCTTTTTGATTTCAAAAAAATAATAATGGATCAGTATAGGATGTATACAAAACCAGTCTTCTTATAAAAGAAGGTAATTGTAAATAATGAAAAACCCAAAACTTGGAAAAAAGATGATCTAGACTATTTTGATTAGGGTGCCCCAATGGGACCCTGACTTATGTAGGGGTTGCATAAAATATGTGCAAACAAAAGGTTAAGTGGCACAACAGGCAACATATATGTCTTATTAGCTTTATTCTTTAAGGATCAAAAGGAAGATATTTTCCAAAGAAACAGTTGAAAATATGAACACAATGAAATATAATACATTGAAATGCAAAGAAAGCTACTAGCAGCTTGTTTCAACACAGCCCAAACTGTTGATATTTATCATCAATGTCAAGGCAAATAGTCAATAAAATCTTTAAAGATTTCAACGGGGTTCTCATGGCAGGTTATATATCGCCTTTTATTACATATTTAAGTTTTCTCATTTGACTTAGGTAGAGAGGGGTGTAATTTCTTGAGTGCTGCATATGGATCTAGGAGATATTGATCCCTAAACTTTCTGCACAAAGCAGAACAGCAGAAAGCACATACAACAATATTAAAATGTGTAATAAACTTCACTTTATAGGCAATACAGTAGGCGTCAATTAAATACCTGCAAGCTGGTTATCAACTAGTCCTGACATAAAGGCATAAGAGAAAACTTTAAAAACACACCCACATTATGTTTTATATGCGGCATGGAAATTAGATACAAATGGTGTGAAGTTGCAGAGCAAAATTCATGCTGAAAACAAACACAGTCTTACTCCCTTTAACACATCAAATGTGCAGCCTACACACATCATGCAGTAAAAGCTCTCTGTGCCTTTAAATGTGAATTTAATGCTATCCCTGAATGTATTCCATACAGATGCACATAAAACATAAGTTATGACCATGGGCAACAACAATGAGCTGCTGATAGCTTTGCAGCAAGATGCGATCTTCCCTCATGGAATGTACGGGTGAGGTGAATCCATGTGGAAATCTGTACACTTTCCAAATTTGATTGTTCTATTCACAGTTACTTCAGCTGATGTATAGAGCAAAAAGAAAGATGTAAAGAAGAATTTTGTTTTTTTAAAGCTCATAGTATTCAATTTGGGTTCTGTGGAACTCTTCCCTATTGTTCCCCCCTAATTTACTTAGACACCATGCTGTGCGCAAACTTTTGCACTCTCATAATGGCTGTCAAGCTCTGTCCATGGTGCTGAATCCATGAAAGCCCCATTTCTTTCTGCAGTTTCCCAACAGTCAGCCACAATATTTCCATTGTGCTCATCCTAATAATCTGCATACACATTCACTTTACTGCTTAGTCTGGAAATGTCCTGTTTGAGAGACATTTTAAGGCGAAGTCAGACCTTGAAGCTAAGATAAAAAAGTATTTTTTACATTTGAATTCCTCCTTACCTACGGGTATTAATGTTATTTATCCTTTTTTTCCCTCCTTTGTCGAATTCAGCTGTCCAGTCTATTTAAAGAAAGAAGACATTTGGGTTTCTGTGTTTCTCCATTAGGGTCATCATCAAGAGTTATACAAGCATTTTAGTTCAAATATAGGAAGGGTTGTCTTGAATAAATAACAGAAGAAGGAAAAAAGCAAAAAATCTTAACTGATTTGTTGCAGACCAAAACCACTAACTGAAACAATTGTTTATTCAGCCTGAATAAGATGAGAAAACATACTTTTTTAATGGATATTTTGGAAACAAAACCAATTGTACTACAGGGGGAAACCTTTGTGAACTGTACATGAAGAAAATCATTTGCATTGAGAGCAAGAAAATGTACACATGGTAAAATTCTTCCTGCTTCAGGCTGGCTAGAAAGCAAATCAATCCACTGTAAGCTCCAGAGTATAGGCTCCATAATGAATTGCCCAAGTTTACAACAGAATTGAACATGTTTACAGTCTGATACAAAAAAAAGTTTGGTCTCGATAGTTCATTTTCTTCGATGGGAGGTTGTTATTTAAGGTGTATTTCTATGTCTGTTGTTTTCTGTTACACTGCTGGAGGCTGGGAGAATAACATGTT
Source organism: Labrus mixtus (assembly GCF_963584025.1). Lineage (NCBI taxonomy): Eukaryota > Metazoa > Chordata > Actinopteri > Labriformes > Labridae > Labrus > Labrus mixtus. The sequence goes on from NC_083617.1 coordinate 15,077,575, forward strand.
GTCTTTTTTATGTTTGCAGACACATAAGGAAAATGACAAATGAAACAGAGTCTTGAATACCAGAACTGCTCTGGTCAAAGTTGACCTAATCACCTGTTGAAATGATACTAACACTTATTGTTATATATAATTCTGGTTGTGGTCGCTTTGAGTGACAGGTGAATGTTCCTACCTTTATGCAAGTTGTCACCTCAGCTTACACAGTCACTGAATTCCATTATGGATTTTAGTTCTTGATTTATTTTCAGGATTTTTTCCTGCAAGTGTAAATGAAGACTGTTAATTTGTTTGTTAGTGAAACATTAGTATTATTTGTTTATATGCTAGAACTAATTAGCATGAATCATTGCATGTGCTCACCAAGCCTTGTGTGTTAGCTCTATTAGCCTCTTTAGACTAATAAATAAACAAACCAGTCCTCCACAGATATATTTATATTCCACTGGAAACATTATGTTAATATGGATCATTCAAAGGCTAATGAATAAACCATCTGAGTTGTTTAGTTTCTATAACTTGTTGTTATCTGTTGGCCAAACCATCCCTCTTTTCCAGCCCCACACTCTCCTCTAATTAAGTTGTGATGGCCAACTTGCAGAGGACTCAAACAGGCAATTTGTAAACCAGTGGGTGAAGTTATGTTGCTACATTTATTATTCTACAGTCTAATATAACATGGACTTTAGGTTAAATTACCTAAAACAAATGCTTTCCTTGAGACACTAAAAGGAAGTGGGGCACTACAACAAACTCTTTTTTTTTTTTTAGTGCGAGTAGAAGAAAAACATTATTGTACTATTCACATTAATGCTTCATTTAAAAATGCACACCTAAATGAAAAGGTGTGATGAGCAATTAATGAGCAGTTTGACTAAACCATCAAGATGGTAATAATGATAATGGCTAGAGGCTAAAATGAGGCGACCTTCTGTGACTGCAGCAATGAAAACCGTCTTGTTTCAAAGAAAAGATGTTACACATCGACCCCAAATTTTGTTCCCCAATTATGCCTGATATAGTTTCAAAAGTCCTTTGAGTTGCCAGTCGTCCCCTCCCTGCCACACATACACACGCACACATACAAGACCTTTTCCTAAACCGACACTTTAATTGGTCCTGAGCCACAGTTAGAAGGAGAGCTGACATGACACTTTAGCTAATGACACAGTATGTCCCTTTGAGTAAGGATGGCCAGTGGCCACACACACACACACACACACACACACACTAATGAGGGACATGGATCTGTCTAAAACTAGACACGCAAAGAGCATCAAAGCACTAAAGTCTAACTGAAATGGAGGTTTGTTATATTTAAACTAATAAAGTTCCTTCTAACAGATGTGGTTGCTCACGCATACACACATGGGTCCTTTTACACCCCAAACAGCAATGCAGAAGTCTTTTTTTTCTCTTTTCAATGAAACACAGCACAGTGGGGGATCAGACATGCAGCTTCATGAATGACATTCTGACGCTACTTGTGCAGTGTTGTCTGTAAAAACATACTTCATTGGCTATTTGAATACCATTTTGGGTAACTCACAAAACATGTTTAATACCATGTACCTCAGTCACATTAATACAGTTTTATTTTCACTTATTAGCTTCCAGTTCGGGAAAAATTTAACTGATGATGCAGATGATGTGCTACACTTTCCGGATTTGTAAATCCCTTCCTGAGGGAATGATTAAACACTTTGCCTGCCTAATCTCTGCACTTGCATTTCTTTATTTTTTTTGTTGCTGTTACTCTTTCATATGCTAAAGTAAACAAATATCGATTTGTTTTTTTTTAATGATAAGCTTAGTTGTTTTCTTGTCTTTTTTTTTTTTTATTCCAAAAAGAGATAGGTACCACTCAGCGTGATTGGCATAGCTTATAATTAAAACTGGAAGTAAGCAAAAAGTGCTTGATCCATAAATGTGATTGCCCAGCCTTGATGACATCCATAAAGTAGATTAGTAGGGAGACTGGGGCAAATTTAAGGGCAAATAAATGCTATAATAAATTGTTATAGTAAATAAATTACGTGTTTGCAATCATATTTCAGGCTACCCCTGAATAGGTCAGGCATGCCCCTGTTACACACCTTAATAAATACTCAACTCTAAAATCAGTTTTCCACGTGTTTTGTTTGTTTGACTGTTTCATTCTCAACAGTATATGACACTTGAAGGAGAGGTGATAGATTAACGAGCACCAATCATACCACAGCACAAAACATTGGCTGGTAGAATTGTTGAACCAGTGACTTTTTTTAATCAATTAAGTTATAGACAGCACCGACAATACAAACCATACTCTTAGCTAAAACTGTCTCTGTGATATTCTGTTGTCACACAGCTTTCAATGCAAAGCACACTTTTTCACTCTTCATTGGTATACTCGTATCTGTCCTGAGGGGTTTCTGCACCATTTGAGGCATGGTGAGAGGCTGATGAATGGACATACCCCACTGTGTGTGTGTGTGTGTGTGTGTGTGTGTGTGTGTGTGTGTGTGTGTGTGTGTGTGTGTGTGTGTGTGTGTCTTCTAGTCCATTCAACACGACCAACAAAACACCAGGAAGACTGAAATCAGCAATCTGATAGGTCTCCCTTTGGTATGCACAGTCATATTTTCTTTCATTTGAACTATCATTGTCCCTTTTCCCCCCGCCCCTTATTCTCTCTTTCTCTCGCTTTCTTTTTTGTTTTGTACTTTTCTTTCTCTTTCCTTCTATCTTCCAACCCTCAGTACTCTGTGAGTCCATTCATCGTTATTTCGTCACCCACACCCTGACGGCTCTTTTTCCCTTCCCTCAGCAAAGTCTGTATGCTTCAAAATCGTCTTTCAGAGTTGTGTGTAGAACAAGAAAAACCATGAATGCCTGCAAGGACATACTGCCTGGAACTGTGCATCATTATCTCTGTATCTAGTGACTATTTCCCCCCTCTCTTTTTTGTCTTTCATAACTCGGCTCTCAGGCACCTAAGTGTAAGGGAAAGTATGTGTCCTCTGTTAAATTCTGTAAAAATTAAACAGGTACTATAAGCATGAGGAAGGACTTGATGTTATTAGCAAATACCTTTCATTCACCCACATGCCTTTGTTCCCTAAATCTGACTGAACCTGCACATCAGGATGCAACATTCAGGTCTTTATGCCCTAATTGTTCTCTGTAGGTTTCAAATAAAGTGCTTCTGAACTATAAATACTAAGAATCCAAATGTATTAAATGCTGAAAGTATATGAAGTGTTTATCACTCTTGGTGGAATGGAGAACAGTGACAGCAAAATGAAAATAGAGACAAGACATTGTTACTTTTTTTCCAGATACAGTGAATTGTTTCGTCACTCCATTTGGTAGTTTTAAATCAACCAATATTCATTTTTCTAAATGTTGACTCCACTTCATGAATGTAGGAAAAAAAATATGAGCAAATCGAAGGAGAAATCCGTTTTCACAAACATCAATGCCTTTGTCTACAAAAATATACAAAACATACACCCCCCCCCCCCCCCCCCGCCAACTAAAAAAAAGCAGACAAACATGGGTATCTTTGTATACTTAGACACAAAGGAAAAGCGTTGATATGCAAGATTATTGTCTTTTACCCATATATACAGTGTATGTGTGTAATTGTGTGTGTGTGTGTGTGTGTGTGTGTGTGTGTGTGTGTGCGCGTGTGTGAGAGTGTGTGTATCACACTGTTGTAAGGTCTTTCCAGTTCCAGACACTTGTATTTATTCTTAGATACTTGGCTGCTGGAAGCTACGAGAACCTGAAGGGAGGGTGGCACACACAACATATACACATAGATACAGGCAAAACAAGTACACGCATCACAAAAAGACATGCATATACAACCGCACACACACACACAAAGGGATCAGTCCTGTTGCTGTCTCTCGCAGCGACAGTAGCCTCATTGAACCCCTGTTCTCTTAACCCAAGGTCACCTCTGACGAACACAAACACACATCAAGTTGACAATAAGGCTGATACATACTTCTGTAATCATCATAAAATAATTACATTGTCAATATATTTTGAGATATTTTAATTTTCTGTTTCTTTTGAAGGCATCTGCATTTCCTGATGCTACCAGTACGTTATAGCATTAGGCACAAGAGATTTGCTTTAAGACAGGGCTGCCTTTTTTTGGTTAGGGTGTTCATTGATGATCTACTCTCTTGTTCTTCAATTAAAGTAATGGCACTGACAGGAGAGGATGTGCAAAGTACTTTTGAAATTCACAGACAGCTGATGGACAACACTTCTTGGAAGGTTGTCCTTTTCTTTCTAGACTTAGCATTATTATATTTTTCTAAGTTGTCTAATGGATGATTGGGATGGGAGGATGACAGAATACCTTAACACCCTATGTTCATGAAACTTGGTAGAAGGGTGTAGTATAGGCCAAGGAAGAATCTATTTAAATGCCAGATCTGATTCAGGGGTCTGGACTCTTCAAGTGCCCTTTAGATGCACGAATCCAGAGGCCCCTGGATTCAGGAGTTCACAAAATCAAAGGAGAACAACAAGATAGCCCAGGAATAAAGAGAACAACATACTTGCACTTAATTTGGTGCCTGTTTTGACATAATTGGAATTATTGGACAGCTCCAAAACTATTAAAAACAGGCCAGAAGTACACTAATGGCAAGTGAACAATTTGCCATACAAAGAGGCACCTTGACTTTTAAAACATCTGTTGCATGTAATCTCCATCTCAAGACTGTGTTTCTTTTTTATGCGACACTATTTTCTCTCTACTTTTTATCCCTTTTGCAATGGTGTGATCAGTCGTAAGAGGATGAAAAGCAAGACAGGGAGAGAAAAAGGGGGAGTGAATATGTCAAAAAGATGGAGGGGGGCAGAATGATAGACATGGAGGGAGGAAAAGGGAGTTGGAAAATTAGTGAAACCCATTACAGTAGGTCCAAGCAGAGATTTATTTCTGCCAGAGCTTATTACAGACAAACAGCAGATGAACAAGGCACTGGTTAGAGGAAGCTGGAATAAAGCCATGCATTATTAGTAACCCAGCATTTCTCACAGCGTTCACACTCCTCTTTCCTGAGGCATTTATTTTCCCTTTGCCTCTACGGTGTTTCTCCGCCTTTTTTTTTTTTTTTTTTTACTACAGTTTGTATCCTTCTTTATCTTCTTTTTTTTCCCTGATAGAAAGCATATTTCAAGTCTCAACCCTGTCCGGTCACACACGCATGAACAGCACACACACACACACACACACGCACGCCTATCCCTCAGGATACTTAGTATGCTGCCATGATACAGATGCCCCACAGCCACCCGAATATCATGGAGCAGACAGACACACTACGTCCTGGATATTCCATTAACTCAGTAATTTAAGACTCAACAGAAACATCACCTTCATATCCTGAAGAAATCTTGTCCTTACTTTACCCTTACCTTTTAAATACAAATTTCCAAAATATATCTTAGTATAATGGCTAAATTGGGGCAGTATGAAATAATTAAAAACATGCATCATACAGAACCTATGTTTCGTCTGACCTGAGGCTCTGTCTGGATAGACTCACCACAGAGTCTGTAGATACAGGGTATGTTTCATGGCCGGCCGACAGCCACAGCATCACAGGGTAGATGACATCACCACTGGTCATAGGTCCGGTGGCATTGCAAATGGGTGCTTTTTACGAAAGCAGCCAAAGCAGTCTTTTCATGACTTTGGGTTTGATGAATCATATTGCAAACGACTTTATAATGTTTATGTGCACTAGAGGATGGATGGGTGGAAGGATGCATGTATGGACAGAGAGACTTCAACGTTCAGGAGACACTTTAAAATGTTATCATGCCCTTGCGGCAAGTGTGCGGCGAGTTCACTATGTTTCAGAAGATCTTAGTGTTACGAGTCTGATAAATAAACAGCTGTGGACATCACCAGCTAATGTATAAGCCACAGATGATAACTGTGTATCTTTGGTCATTTGGTGTTTGTACCCATTAATTCTCTTCAGCACTACCCTTTCTTCTAAAAATGGTCTCTAACAAACTAACAAACCATAAGTCATATGATGAACCTGACTCTTCTTTCACATAGTAGAGAAATCTATGAGTATTGTCACGTTGGCCATGTTGATTATTTAAACAGTTAATGCTCTTCACTAGCTCTTGTATGAGATACTCAGTAGTAGTTCTCAATAGTAGTGCACTACTTACAATGCTGTCAGCACAGCCCCTGTTTTCAGAAGCAGGAGGCATAATACATCGACAGCATGTGTAAGAAAACAGAGCCATTATGCGTTTAAAACCATAGTCCCAAAATAGGGCTGTTCAGGTCATGATGAAGTGTTAAAAAAATATAATGCACACTTAAACCTTTGTTCCATGTAGGACTTGATTTAGTGGCTACAGTATGTGTTTATTGTGACCTTTTCAACAATGGCCCATAGCTATGTATATACCTCATACATGCCAACTTAAAAAACTCAGCCACTCTTGGAACATTGTTTTACACTTTGGGGCAGGTAAGCTAACTGCAACTAGCTAAACAGTGTTCAAATGCTAAGCACATGATGAACTTGTAAAGTTGGTATGGTAAAGGTGTTTAGCCAACAGCTGCCTGTTTGCACATCCAGGTAATACATAGCAACATTAATATTTGAAGTCTTACTAAAATATGTTTATCAGCTAGTTGTGGACTTTGACAGTCTGAAATGTATATACAGCAGGTATGGTAATATATCAACATGGTACTTATTGACCTTGCAATGAATAAACTAGTGAGACTAAATTTCCAGGTGGTCAGCAAGAAAGAACAAACACAAACACAGACAATCTGTGGGGCACAAAACATGTTTTGGTTTGCCAGCATAAAGATGGCTGTGAGAGATTCTTAAAATGATTACCAAGATGGAAACTGGTAGCTTTTTGTGTCGACTGTAGTTATGTAGTTTCTATGACTGCATGAGCTGGGTCAGCATTGAATGTCAGAGGTACATGACACCATTAATTTCAACTTGGACCGAAGTGTAGAGGATTTTGTGTGTGTCGTGATATTGACCTGGTCAACAAGAATGAGTTACAAACACCCAGAGTAAATAAATGGGAAAGTCTAAATGTTTGTTTTATGACTGATATTCCCCTAGAAAACTTGGGTAACATTTGTAAGCATCTCAGAATCAGCTGACTATTTTGGCTGCTTAAGGGGCATCTCTTTTCTTTAGTTGAAGTCCTCATGTTTCTATTCAACCTGCCTGTTCAAAGATTTAAAAAATGTTCGAGTGCAGAGTAAACCCTTTCCTGTCTATTCAGCTGTTGTGCTGTTGATCCATTTTGGCATTTCTCTGCAGGCGTTCATAGGGCCAGCTGTCACTGACAAACAAGGACCCTTCAGCTACAATATCCTGAGGAGACAAGAGACCAAAAAAGGTTTGTTTGCATTCTTCTCTCTCTCTCTCCCTCTCTCTCTTTCTCTCAGGCGTTCTTTTGGTGTGTCTCCATTCAAGGTCACTGGCTGTTTGCATTCTGTAGTTCTGTTGTGTTCTCAAGTCAGAACATATTGCACACATTATTTTCACTACACACAAAAGTTTAAATCACAAAACTTTCGAGTAGAGGTGATGTCTGTCTGGTTTTCTTTTTTCATTTCATTCCATACTATGTTCAAAATCAGAGAGAAATCCATTACATGCGGTTAGGCCATCACAGAGAACATAGAAAAACTCTCATGAGCTGCCCCTAAATCTAGAATCAATACTGTGGTTTATAAGATGGTGATATTGAGCAGCAAGACAGACATCATCTTATGAGTGTGTCACAGATTTTCCCTTCAAGCCAAACACTGGCAGAAGAGATAAGAGGACCTCCTCATGTTTGATGGTCTGCCAGGGGGAGAAAACAATACGCTGTCATTAAGGAGGGCCTTCAAGTGTGGAAGAGATGGAAATGGTCACATTCTCCATACATCTCTCTAACATTCCACTTCCTAAAATCTTTCTCTTGCAGCAGCACAGACCTTGTATCTGCTATACAGGGCCCTTTGCCTCTCAGCTCCAACCTGTGTACCTCTGTGTATGCAGTAATTGTGCTTTATGGTTTACAGAAAAAGGAGTGGGCTTTAAGAAGGGCTTAATGATTACATTTTTTCATACGAGCAAGGACGTTATATTTTTTTAAATAAGTGGCTTGGTTACAATTCCTATTACTAACAAAAAAAAGGGGCTTATCATTAAACTATCTCATTCATCGGTTTGTCCACTCAGTTACCTCCACATCCATTAGTACCCATTTAACCCGTTAGTCTAACCTTTTCCTTTTATCACCTTTCCATCGCCCGTTTTCTGAGATGTTAAACTGAGGGCATGTCCAAGTACCTGCTATTAATTAGTGCAGAATATGGGCGCTAAGTAAGGTGCAAGGATGCCGATGGGTGTTATTAAGTCTCTTGATCATGCATCGGTGTGTTTTGAGTATAACAGTAGTCACACCAATCAGAGTTTCAGCTCTCATTCTCTTTAGAAGCCAGGTGCATTTCATAATATTTACATAGTGGATTTGAGCTATTTTCAAATATACAAGGCTTGGGCTGGCTCATGTGACTTCTGTCCTACCATTATGCCACTGTACATGCATAGAAAACAGGCCAATGTATGAAATGGGGTGATGCATTGTTTGATGTTCTATCCACTGAAGTACACCCATTGCACTAGGAATGTCTTTCTAAGATATGGGCATACAGGTTGGAAGAGTATATGTGTGAACAAAATGTGTGCTATGTGTGAAAATAAGGAGAGCATCAAGTGGCATCTAGAAATGAGACTTGCACTGCTTGTAAAATAGCGCTCTAAGGGCCAGATTTACTAAAGGTTTGTGTGTCTTAAAACGTGTGCAAACTTGATACCACCAGCAAGAAAATGTGCTATCTGATCTACTAACGGCACGCAGTGTGGATTGCGTCTTCCATATGAGCAAAACAACACGCATTGACCATTTAGTACCTTAATGAATATGCAATATGGGGCGTTTCTGCCCTAACGTGCAAAATACTGGGAGGAGAAAATGCAAAGAAGTTAAGTTAGTACACGCATTGAGATTTACCAAGCCTGGCAAAAATTGCGGTGATTGTGACGGTGTCTGTATTTAACACCTTTGAAAAGAACGTGCTAATCCAGGAGACCAGTGTTACACACAACAGGCTGCTGTTATTGTAGGAGGAGATATAGGCACAACAAAAGAAGGCATAAAGATCACGTTTTTCATGTTTCAAGTGACAGAAAAATAAATGGCATGCATTTATTTTTTTATTTGATACAATATTCTAATCGTTAAGGAAAATAAACACAATGATTAAACTATAGGCTATTGTTGCCATAGCCTACAGCCAAAGAAAACTGAACATCCACAGCCTCTGAATTCTATAGAATTTCAACATTGACATTTATGTCTTCCTATTTCCCTCGTTTCGCCAACATCACATTTTAAACTGGGATTTCCTTTTTCTCTGGGTCTTGCCAGAGCATTTATGGCCGATCAGACACAGCACTGGCCACCTGTCTTGTGCGCAACAATGTGCCGAGTGTCGCGCCTGAGCGCCACAGAGGAGACAGCTCGCACCTCCTGCGCAACGTATGACAATTCATCTTCAAAAGATGGAGGGAAAAATATGTAATATTCAGTTTTATCTGCTATGACTCGAAAATACTGTACGTTTATTTGCCTCTTCCACTCATACCTATTTTGCGCTTGCAGTCATCCTGCTTAAACCAGTAGAACACACAAAAACCTAACTTAAATAGTACCGCCTCCACAAGGTTTGCACCTGGTGTCATTCACGTAAATTTTCTTAGTAGATCACCCGCAAAACGCACACTAACCAAACGTGCAAATTGTTTAAACGAACATGCAATTTAGTGCTCTTTAATTGAGATCTTAGTAAATCAGGCCCACTGTCTTTCCGTTAATCGTATTCTAAATAATTAATTAATGCAATTGTTTCTAAAAGACCCAATAACAGACTAATTAAAGTGTATTTTTCTCTTCTACCTTACTTTGATTTCTTCTCTATCAACTTCCATCCCTCCCAGTGTTAAGTACCCCTAATTTAACGGTATATATATATATATATATTATTATATAACGGTTAGCAGATAGCTCAGACATTTCCCTTGCTTAAAACCTTCTTACGACAGACATGTGGAGTGTTGAGCCATGATCCAGATGGATGCACAGTGAATAGGAGATTAAAGCACAGAGAAGAGGAAGTGAAGAGGAGTGAAGAACCGTGGCTTGCATTTTTCATTTTGTGCTATCATCAGAAAGCTATTGTCCTGATAGCCTACAGCTATATGTTCACTACCAATGTGGTGAGATGTCATTATATTCCATAATGCTTAAATGGCTCTTGCTTCTGGCTATACAGTGTCACACTGCCCCTTGTAGTTACACAACTCTCAGACCCAGCATGCACCTGTTGTGTGTTGAATTATATATTGGGTGTTGTAGACACGGGTCTTTCTTCCTGCTCCCTTAGGAGAACATTCAACAAATGATCAACTATGCCCCTTTAAGTTGTAGCACCATAGAGTTGTGTTGTTTGTTTGTTATAGGCGAGAGGAGGCCCTAATTTCTGGCAACTTTGTTGGTCCAATAATTAACCAATTAAAGCAAAGAAGGAGACAACTGCAAGCATTCAAAAACATGGATAAACACAGTAGCCTTTTCTTTATTCCCAGGTTTTGCTAGCTTGGTTCTTTTTCTTGCCTCCTCTTCATGTCTCTTGGTGCCTCCCACCTGAAATGCAAGTGGTAGAAACAAGGAAGAAAAACTAACATCTGTCTGAAATAGTCATCACTTTAAAGAAAGGCCAACTAAATGTGAAGTTTGGCACAGCTGCATCATCCCTCTAAAGATATATTTGACTATCTTTCAGGTGAACATCAATTCAATCAGGAGAGACAATTGAATAAAGACAATTATTTATTACAATGAAATATGGAAATGTTTCTTGACAGAAATAATTTTGGCGCTTGGACTCTATGGGGTGGGCGATGTGTAGAATGACAGTTCTTAGCAAGGGCAGAATAGATCCCCCCATGGAGTCCAGACACTGGTGGTGGTGAAGCTGATGACTTGATGAGACCAGATGGGATGAGAAATGATGGATGATGATTCTGCGAGATGGCGGTGTTGGGGAGGTGGAGGGGCGCACGAAACATCAGCATGAAGGGACTAAGGGAGAGAAAGAATCATATTTAAAAGGGGAGCAGAACAATGATAGGTTGAAAATAAGGGCGGAACACCATGCCATTGGTTAGGTGAGTACCGCTGACGAGACAGCTGATTAACCAATGACAGCCCCCAGAAAATGACAGCTCAAGAATGACAGCGGAAACGAGAGTAAGCGTGCAAAAAAAATGAATGAAAAAGACCCGATCGTGAAGGCAGTTATATAGTCTTCCTTACTGAACTTACGCTAGAGCTTCATTCAATCGATCTTCATTTGCATTTACTTTTCACTGTTATGCAAGAACATTTTATAAATGTGCCCCAGTTAGAGATGGTTTTATTTATTTTGAATCTGTTAGTTTAGTTTTTTAAATTCCATTCTGAGAAAGAGTTGTAGTGTGTTGATGGTGCAAAACGTGTTGTCCCAAAACACCTTGTATTAGTAACCAAGACAAACTTTTTTTGCTCATGATTTCTTATCAGCTTTTCTAGTTGCTACAGCAGAAATAAAGTTGTAATGTTAATAATCAAAACATTTCTGTAAAGAATCAACATGTCATAGGCTCATAAAATAAAATAATCATTGTTCCATTTTCTAATTAGAACTAACAAGGAGGTAAGAGAGCTTTGTGTGAAGACGGGGGCGTTGTAGAATATTACACTATGACACAAATCTGAAATGCATTCCACAGCTGTTACATCCAACCCATTATTAAACCACATGCCTCATTAATGAACTGTAAACATGTGCATGTTGTTGCTTCAAGTATTCTGTTTGAAGCTTTGCCGTAGCTCTACTTAGGTTATTTAGTGTATTCTCGTAAGAACATATGTTCATTCAGTACTGGAGGCTGTACTGCAGTGATGTAAACACACACAGATATGGTCATTTTGTTTTGATGTGAACAAGCAACACATTGCATACAGTGGTTTTGAATGTCATTAAAACATGTATAGGGTCTTACAGATAGTTGTAATGGACACATTATCATGCATGCATGTACATAATCAATTACTTTAAAAATATAATGTGTTGTTTTTCACACACAAGTACATGTTGTTTTAGCTTCGTTTTGATGTCATGGTCACACACACTCACACACACGCACACACACACACACACACACACACACACACACACACACACACACACACACACACACACACACACACACACACACACACTCATATGCATAACTGGGACAAATCATGTATAAAACATACCATTTTAGTTCTCAGGTTTAATGCACAATAATTAATTTAAAACTGATTCAGTACATTTTGGGATCCTGCTGTTAATGATTTGGCTCCAAAATACTGGACAGTGCAATACACTTATAAATGTGTTGCACTTTTCTAAAGGAGAAGGGGCTACTTATGTGCTAAAACACATTTTGGCACAGCACTTTATGTGCTCAGACACCAAGAGTCACCTTCAGATTTTAGCTGTCTCCTCCTCAAAGTTAATTTACTTACAGTCTTCAGACATCAGACTGATGTTCAAGCATTGAGCAAACCAACAGTTAGCAGCTTGTTAAAGAAGAAGATGAAAGTAGGGAGAGAAACTGAAAGAGGTAGAAAATTGAATATGAATGGACTGCAGACTTTTTCTGCAATTTGGCCTGCTGCACCCAGTAGTCTTACAATGACAGGAAGCCTCGTGTAGATAATTTACATGTTGAGTGGATTCAGATTTTACAAATAATTTTTTTTTTTAAAGCAAAATGTTTTAAATTATCCTCACTGGGTTTACTTTGAATTATTTTTAGAAAAGGCAAGTATTTTATAAAGCACCATTCAGAGCAACAGAGCAATTTGAAGTGCTTTACAGGGTCAAGAACATTTAAAATGATAAAAAAATATATATATTATTATAAGCACAAATATCACTGTGAAATAAATATATTAGAAATTAAAAAACAAAATGAAAGAAATATTATATTCAGAAAAAATGGAAATACAAAGTACATTAAAAAAAAGCCAGTCCCAGGATCCTCAAGGTGTGTGCTGGGCAGCTTGCAGGAGTCTTTCAGCATCTCTTCAACCTCTCCCTGAGGCTGATGAAGGTGCCTGACCTGTTGAAGACCTCCTGCATCGTCTCAGTTCCACAGACATGTGGCACTCACGTCACATGTCATGAAGACATTTGAGAGGCTGGTTCTCCAGCCCCTGAGGGCTGCTCACTGCTTTCCAGGACCCGCTTCGGTTTGCATATTAGCAGCACATCGCTGTGGAGGATGCCATCATCTTCCTGACACACAACGCCCTTTCACACCTGGAGAAGCAGGGAAGCACTGTGAGAGTCATGTTCTTTGATTTCTCCGGCGCTTTCAATACCATCCAGCCCTGCCTACAGAGGGACAAACTGCTGGATATGCAAATGCACCCTGACACCACAGCCTGGATCTTTAACTACCTCTCTGGCGGGCCACAGTACGTCAGAGTGGACAACTGTGTCTCTGATGTGGTGACGGGCAACACTGGAATACCTCAAGGAACTGTTCTGCCGCATTTTCTCTTCACTCTCTTCACGTCAGACTTCAGGTTTAACTCTGGTTCCTGCCACTTCCAGAAGTTTTTCGACGACTCCTCCACTGTTGGATGCATCACTGATGACGACGGGGAGGAGTACAGAGGACTGTTAGAGAGCATCGTCACATGGTGCAACAGCAACCACCTGAAGGTCAACATCAGCAAAACAAAGTAGGTGGTAGTGGACTACCGGAGAAAGAGGAGGCCCCCTGCCCTAGTCATCATCCAGGGGGAGGGAAGTGGAGAGGGTGGACTCATATACAAGTACCTTGGGGTCCACATCAACAATCAACTGGACTGGTCTCCTAACTCTAACGCCCTCTTCAGGAAAGGACAGAGCAGGCTGTCAGATCGTTCAGTGTCTGCAACACACTCCTGAAGACCTTCTACCAGAGGGGTGGCATCAAGACTGGTGAGGCAAACAGGCTGAACAAGCTGGTGAGGAAGGCCCTCTCTGTAGTTGGTCTTGATCTGGACACTTTGGAGACAGAGGCTGAGAGGAGGATAAGGGACAAAATCATATGCATCCTGGATAACTCCTCTCACCCTCTCCATGACGAGCTGTTGCAGATGGGCAGCTCTTTCAGCCAACGCCTCACACCCACCCCCCCCCCTTGCCACTCACTGCACATAATGTCTTAATTCACTGCATAGTTAAGTTCACCTATCTTTACTTATATTTATATAATCTATTCTGTTTAAAATTGTATTTTATCTTCTTCTACTTGTCTGGTGCTGCTGCAACGCTCGAATTTCCCCTGTGGGGATCATTAAAGTATTTTTCTATCCGATGCTTTCTCATCCTATCCTAAAAAAACAATAGGTTTTTTTCTTTTAAAGTCTGTGATGCTTTCCGAGTTTTCCAGGTCATATCTTCAGTTTGTTTATAGTGCTGGGACGGCGGCTGACTCCTCCCCTCACGAGTAAAAGTTGTTTAATTGAGGGACTAGAGAAAAGAAGAATAACATACTATACTCACTGATTAACTGTGTTTCTAGATCACGCTCATTTCGGGTAAATGTACATGCAGTGTGAAGATACGACCATAATAAAGATCGCTAGCATTAGCATGCTAACACAACAATGCACCGCAAGTTGTTTTGGTTTCATGCTGGTGATTAAGGGTGACATCTGCTGGATCAAAAAATCGCATATAAAGCTTTTAAGTGTTTTAATTGATATTTCTTATGCTGTTTTTTTTTTTGTAATTACACACACGTACCTTGTTGACAAGCTCAGCCTGTCATTTACTGGCTGATTTCAGTCAGTCACAGCAGATTTCATGACAGTTTAATGCAAGGAAAAATATTCTCTCAATGTTTTTAGATAATGCAGACAAAAGCATACATGTATATCTTTCCTAATGGCTGTGCATGAGAAGTGTTTTCTCAATTAATAGACACATTTTGTCTCCTTTTTGTGACTGCTGCGTAAACCCAAGAGCAATGCAGAGAGACCATGTCTTGATGTTTAAAATTTCTCAGTTTGTTTTAAAACTAAAATCCAACCTCTGTAGTGCCCCTTCCCTCTCTGTGTGCATCTGATGTGAGGAGAGACCTTGAGTTCCACCTGATCTTCATCACTAATCTTCTGTCGTCACCTCTTGTTGCCTTGTGGCATCACACTGGTGTATATATATGGTATGTGTGTGCTTATGTGTGTCTTCGATAGACAATACAAGAAATAAAAATTGTGTCCCGATGTTTAATTAAGTGACATTTACAAAAAAAAAAAAAAAGACAAAACATATAAAACGAGACAGAACAAGAGGTGATAGGGTGCTCCTGCAGCCTGGTAACGGTAACTGTGACAGCCATAGGGATAGGAATGATTGGATGGATGCTGGGAGATCCCTGATGGGATTGGAGAAACCCTCCCTCTGGTTAGCTTTCTCTACCTCCCTGTCTCTCCCATCGGGAGAGTAAACATTATCCCCACCCCCCAGGTGCTCCGGATAATGGGTAGTTGCCAAGGTCACCAACTCTCCTGTCCAATCACGATAAGTCTGTGTAGCTTCTTCTTCCCGTTTCTTGGTAATTTGACCTGGATGTTGCTCAGGGCAGCAAGCACACAATGGCTGTAGTGATCTCTCCAGTGACATAAAAAGTCAGGTTGTGAATTGAAATTGGCTGTTTGTGAATCTTGAAGTCATGTTGTTGATCCTTAGATGTGTACTGTCCACACAGACAATTACAGGTTGGTACTTAGCATGCTAACACACACACACGGGCACGCATACACACACACACACATATTTGCGGGAAAACAAAATCAGAAAGATCACATTCCTAAAAGTCCCCACATATTATTCTTATTTCATTAGACAAGGAGGTGTGTACATCTACTTTGTATTTTCAGCACAGTGTGAGATCTATTGACATCAGCACATCAGATAAGCAACGTGCAATCAATTAAAGGTCAATATTGTACCTAACAGACGCAGGACTCCATTGATGCAATTGAAATGCCACATTAAGCTGATGTATACTGATCCGACTTGGCTACGTTTCTTGACCATTATAAATGTACAGGCTTGCTAATAGCACTTATATCCTCACGCTAGCTCATCTAGTGTAGAGTATAACTGACATGTTGATCGACAGTTCGAGAGAGCAAATATGATTTCAGAGGTGTTTGTAAGTTTGTTGTACAAATTGCAAAAAAAAGGTATTAAAAGGAGATGTGTTTCAGTTGTTGGGGTTAAATTATGGAATGATGCCAATATCAATTTAAAAACCTGTAATTCACTCATTATAAATGTGAATGATTTTTTTGTTGTTGTTTTTTATTTTATTTTTTTGTTTTTCCTTCTGAGAGCTGGTAGCTTAATTGGATACGAATGTAGAATAGGCATTTATAAGCGCTTTGCTTCTGCCTATTCATTTTCAGTCACTACATAATACATGACTGTTGACGTGTTGACATGTATGTTTGAACTGTCTGTATTGTTCAAAAAGTACTGTATATGTATAATGGCTGAATAAATAATCATACTCAGGTTGCTACTGCATTGTTTTGATTGGTAAGGTGAGGTGTTGACTTACCTCAATCAAGGGCTTTCTGAAAATGAATGTCTAGTTATCTGTAATTCCGCTGAAGCCAGTGGTTAGCATTAAATAAAATTACTTCTAGGCAAGACTGCCTTTTCTGTGTGCCATCTATGTTGCAGTTGTAAAAAACGTTATTACTTGGTCCGTAACATTGTGGCAAGAGGGCCTGTTTACCTGTTGAATCTCAGCTAAACAGTAGAATATGACCTATTGCAGACTCACTAATACAGACTCAGGCAGTATGATCCTGAAAAAGAAACCAGTTTTCTTGTGATTTACTTGCAATTGATGGTTTTGCTGAAATAACAACATCATGATGCAGATTTGCAATATGTGAAAATGCAGTCTTTGTCAGGTCTGTTTTCAAGAGGGGTAAGGGGGGGGGGGGGGCTGTGGCTTTCAAGATGCATTTAATGTTGTTGGATTTTGTGTACCATGTCAGTCAACCTTAGAGAATTCAATGAGCCATCTTTTAAGACCTGCAACTCAATCTTGATGTTTTTCCATTTAGTTAGAAGGCTCATGCGGAATTTCTTAAAGATAATGTGTTGTAGTATGCCTAAGACACCGGACAGGGTAAAGGAAAATATTTTCAAACCCTTGGAAAGTATTTGTGGTGTCCCAAAGTTGTTTTTGTGTGTGCTGATATTTATTATTATATTGTAGATGGTAGCAGATTCAGCTCCAGGTATTCCAAACAAAGATTCCTGTATCTTCCCTCTGAGAATTGAATGTCTGACCTAGTATGGATATATAGGTATATATCTATATCTTCATTTATGTATAAGATAAGAACAGGTATTATAGTAGCTCTGCCCTATGGATTCCTGGGGTCAAAGGCAATGTAATGACCTTTCTTGTTCAATGTAAGTGGTCAATAACACAGAGTTCTTCAGACGATGTGTTCAACGGCATCTCAAGGTGAACTTTAAATGATTGTAAAGAACCTTTTGAACATACCTGGACTGAGAAAACACTTGGCCTTTAAAGAGCCCATATTATGCCCTTTTTGGGGTTTGTATGTACCTACTAAAGTATGTTCACAATAGCTAAAGTTCAATAGCTAAAGTTTTCATGTGCTGCCGCTCCATGCACCGGCTCGCTTCTGACTCTCTCTCTAAGGCTCTGAAGTGCCCACATTCAGAGTCCCCACGTGTGCCAAGTCTGATCTGATTGGTCGGCCTGTCGGCTCTGTCGTAATTGGTCAGTCGCTCAGCCACTCTGGCTCCGAGGGCCGGGGAGCAAAAACATTAGCACCTTAGCACTACTGTGCTACCGCAGGCTATGGCATATCGTGGGCGTGCAACATGAGCTGCTGGGCTTGCCACAACGAGCCAATGGGCTTAGATCAGTGATCTCACACTGACAAGACGTCACACTGACAATTTTTTTTCGAGGGGGGCTAGAACAGAGCGTTACATGCAGCTAATGCTACAGCTAACAGGATGACATAGTAGAAGCCGCGTTTCCGCGGAATTTGAATTTTTGCACATAGATGTGCCTAAACATGCACAGGACACTTGGAAAACACACTAAAGAGCATATAAAACCAGAAAAAGCATAATATGAGCCCTTTAACATGTTACTATTTAAAGAGGCACTAAAACATAAAAAGACCAACTTATTACAGGAAAGTTGGAGAGCCATTGATATTTAAAATAATGATGGTTAGAATTAGATTGTAGTATTCTTAAATAGATTAAAATTAAAATGGATGTCTGAACCTTGCGTATAACACGACACCATTGTTGCCAATGTCTATTTGATGTTTTAGAATCAGTTTTAGAGGTTTTAGAATCAGTATTGATGTCAGACAGTTGTTGTCTTCAAGATTTAACAAAGGTGCACAACCTGCATCTGCAGTGCCTCCTTAAAATCTGCCTTTTATAAATCATTTATCTCTCATTCCCTTTGGTACAGTATAACAGTCAATAAAGCAGCATCATCATAAAATTCCACAATAAAGTGAAAGGATAGAGACCATTAATTTGATTTCTGTAATGTCTCTGTTGATTACATTCCTGTTCCCCCTCAAACCAAACCAAGTGGATAATCTTTTACGCATGAGCGCTTTAATTTAATTGCATTATTTCAGTATCTCCCTATTATGCTGTTGTATTAGCAGGGTATGATTGTAGTTATTCATTTTCTTGCTTCTTCGCCCAAGTGGGAATAGCCCACATAATGATGACCTTGGGAGGGTGCACTGTGGTTCAGTGGATTAGGGCTTGTTGCTTGTACAATGTGAGTATGAGGAGGGAGAGCATATGTTAAACCGCCTCCTGTCTTTCTAGCCATTGGTTTTCATTTTCTGCCAATAATCCAAACTCTTTGTTCAAGCTAACTCGCCAACAGGAAGCTAACCAACCCAGCTTCCCAGTAATCAACACATTTCTGTGGATATACATTTTGAAAATCTGGCCACTGGCTTTTTTTGTGACTGAAAAATTTCAGCCAGCCAGTCAGTTACTAACTGAAAGTCGACTTTACTAACTGGCTAAACATTCACACGAGGACCTTGATGGGATAATGGGACCAAATGTTAAATGTAAAAAAGACGAGCATCTGATTGATCAAGTCCTAAGTACAATATACAGCAAATCCTCAAGTAACGCCAAAAAAGGTTGGCTCTGCTCAAACACACAAAAATGTCCAGAATAGCTGCAGGTTTATTAGCATATAGATCTTGTATTGATTAAAAATCCTGTTTCTCTTTTTGAACAAAGAAAATCAAAAGGTGCGACTCCAGCTCCTCACCCTGAATGTATGACTCATCTAAAATATGTTGTTCTTTGAAATAACATGTTCCTCTTCAATCGATGAAAAAGCAACATTTTTATCGTGTTTTTGTTCTTTTCCCTCTACATTTATATCTTTGTGAACATTTCATCACTCTTTCTGCTCAGTCAATATCTTCTTCAATGCCTGACTTTTAATGATTCATTCATTACACTTATGAGTCTTGAATAGAGCTTACAAAACTTTAACTTTAACTCCAGAAGCAATGCCACTTAAAAACTCACCAATACAATACTCATACAACAAATAAGAACAAAATGAAAAAGACAATAAATGAAATAAGAAAAAAAACATACTTGCAAATGCAGATATAAATACACATAATCACATACATGTACACATATGCATAAATGCACAAATTACTGAAAAAATTATATTCCAACACACATGACAAAGTTTTCGTGGAAAAGCAAGTGATTCATTCATCGAGTCAAACTACTTTTAAAAAAAATCTTATTTGCTGATGAATCTCATCCTTATCTTAAGCAATCATTCTACAGAGAGAGACAGAAAAGGGGATATGATATCTGACATGCAGTGTAGCTAAAGACAAATGAACCCAACTCTCAAAACTTGTGAAAACTCTCATAGCTTGTGTTTCAAAGAGACAGGAAACACAGTCCCAGCTCTCTC
This sequence comes from Labrus mixtus, assembly GCF_963584025.1. Classification (NCBI taxonomy): domain Eukaryota; kingdom Metazoa; phylum Chordata; class Actinopteri; order Labriformes; family Labridae; genus Labrus; species Labrus mixtus. The sequence continues at coordinate 15,097,794 of NC_083617.1, forward strand.
ATTTTCATCAGTGAGAACAGAAAAGGTAAAAGCTTCAAGAGCTTAACTGCTGTTTAAGATTCAGGTACAAACATAGAAACACAAATAGACTAATGCACTGATGTATAGAGATGCCCTCTCTTTGACACCATTACACAACACACCTGCAGGATCAAAAAAGAAGCCAAATATCACACCCACAGGCACAAACACACACTCTCTCACACACACACTCACACACATACACACTTACACACTTACAGTAGGAGATGACTTTACTGTAGCACTGCAGGACAGCAAACCTGCAAAGTAGAAGGGGAAAACAACTGGTGGTGTTAGAAAATCGCTTTCCTTTAATCACAGCATCAAGCCATGTTTTGAAACTCAGAAACTCACAAACAACCACATACAAAACACACATCAAATCAATCAAATAATTCTAAGGGAGAGACATTTCTCATCTTTTGTCTTTAAAAAAAAATATAAATTAAGGTTATGTCTTGTATCATTACCGAGTAAGTGGTCTGATGTGGGTTCAAAGGTTTGGACTAAAGCAAACAATCTTATACGATTTTAGATTCAAGACACATTTATTGTAAAAGAAACTGAAGCAAAGCATCGGCCATGAGAAATGTGCTTTTTCTGTTTTTCAGTAGCGTTGCTCTAGTTCCACAGCAGCAAAAAAAATCGTTAGAATAGCGAAGGAGATATGAACTTCTATCTCTGAAGGGTGAATGCAGTAAGAATAGAATTGGAATGGAATTGTGCATACTAATACCTCAATAAATTGGGTATCATTTCCCAAAACTGTCTTCACTGCCTCAGGGTCTTACTCACAGTGACTATTGTCAGCCGTTCAGTTTGCTCTTGTTTCTTATCTGATTGTGTAGGTGAGTGCTCTAGGTCTCCAGTGCTCTGTGCTGATTCATTATCTCACCTTCAGAGCTAGTGAGAGGTTCTCCCTGTGTTTTCCCGTGTGTGTGTAAGTCTGTATAAACACAAACCAAGAACTTTCGGTGCATTTGCTCTCCATTGTCAGTCTGTGAGCATAATGTTGCTACTTCAGCCTTTTGTGTTGACTGTTAAGGCCTCCTTGGCAACCTTTGCTTGTTGGGTCTCCTGAACAATTACGTTTCGAGTCAGATGCTTAGCAGCAGTGGTTTAGTTCATCATTTTCTGTGCATTCTTTAGTTTAGTAAACTCGTTTTGGCTCTATATAACTTGTTTGTTTTTTCCCCTCTCCAATCTATCACTTGGGATTTGTGTGACTATCCTTCTGGGATAATCCCCCCCCCCCCCATCCTGACCCCACCAACTCTCCAAATATCTTAATCATTTTAGAAAACATTGAAATCAACATAGAAACATTGTTATAGCAGTTTTGGTAAATTGGATTATTTTGTCAGTGGTCAAATGTATGCTTAATGCTTGATTTAGATACCTGAAAAAAAGGATATGAGCAGATCTGCACTGTTAATTTTTTGGAAGTCTGGGTTTTGTGTGCTCTGTGAACTAAAACATTTGCACTGTCCCTTAAATGAAGTGTGCTGTTCTTTCAAAAGGCACTGAACCTGCAGAATCATTTCTATCACTGGTAAATACGTAGTTTTTCTACAATATTGAACATGGCTATTAAGTTCACGATTACTACTATATTTCAGGAGTATTTAGCTGATTTAACTTCATACATGAATAAACTCATTATTTGGCTACAGTGTGCAGACTGAGACAGCCATTGTTCATTAGAGATGTGAGAAAAAATTACAAAGAGGTGTAGAGTGGATTTTAAAAAGATATGAATTTTCATGATCGTTTTTGACAGATACTCATTGTGTCTTGTTTTTCTACTTGCTGAATTGGTATCAGCTTGTCTTGTGTCAAAACACTTTTCAGTAACAATTTATTTTGAAATGTAGAGTATTCACACTTTACAAATGGTGTTGTGTGTCATAACACTCTTTGATTGAAATGCTTTCTTCACATTTTCAGATTTTATTTAACATGCATGATTTAAGTATATATCTGAAGTTCATGTAAGATCCTTATTCAATTAAAAAGTATGCATTGTGATAGTCAGATTCAATCAAAGTTTGAAGGATTGGTTATGCAGTGACATGGGAAAGTGAACATTTTTGGAGAAGCCAGATGAGACAAGACCTCTAATCTGTGCACATTTGGAGAATATTTCACTGAAAAAGTATGTTGCTGCTTTAACAGGCATTGTAAAATAACAAGATGCACTATTACAGCTTCGGTTTTCACACATACAGATGCAGAACACTGATAACTAATAGTTGCAACACCGTCTCGCTCTTTGGCTCTCTGGCCCACTCTCTCTCTCTGTGTTATTAATGTATGCATTTTTTTGTTCATTTATGCAACCCCTCACCTAAATGCACACCAGGCCACTTCATGCACGATGCAGATTTTTATGAATGGCTAAAACAAGCATTCATTCATAAAGTCAATCAGGAGTGGCAAACACATTCCATTATTAGAAGCCAGGCATGATATTCATTATTTAACATGACCTAAAAACTTACAACCCAAAAACCTTACACAACAGCAGAGACTTCAATTACATCTCATCTATTCTATTTCTGTGCACAAACAACCCTGAAAAAATAACTATTTCAGTGAACTGATTAACACACAGGTTTATAGTAATGCACATTAAGCAAAACAGCCTCATTAATGAATAATGCAAACATAGCCGAGGGCAGTGGAGTCAACAGTAAAGCCCTGGAAGAAGCACATGTGTATCACTCAGCCTATTAGAAGTGGAAGGCTATTCTCCTGTCTTTCATGGTGGTTAAGTGATAAAGATGAGATTGACAGTAGTGAAGTTTAGAAGTGCCAGCGAGCCACTCCCTCGTAGTTTTTTGTCATTGAAAGTCCAGCAGTTTTGCTCTTACCTCTCCGACGTTGGCCTCCTATGAGCTTTCATTTTAACTTGCAGCTAAAGTGGTATATTGATAAGTGTTTTTTACTCAAGATTCCAAACTTCCACTCTTTATAACTGCACTTGCTAATGTTGTTAACCGTGGTCAGAGGGGCTGTCTCCCTTTATTTCATTTCTATCACGTTGAAACCATACTATGATTTCATTTGTCTGAGGCCAAAGGCTTTCCTTTGGAGAGTCCTAAGTAATCACAGTTTGGCAGTGACGTAACCATAGCTGACAGGTTAATTCTCAATTCTTTTTTTTTTTCCACCAGTGGATGCCAATTTCATCTGGCCTCCTTGGGAATGTGACAAAAGCGAATTAGTTCAAGGCCACCGTAGATATACCACACGTCTACCATGGAACAGTTAGAGGGCTGCTGTGTTCCCTCATTGTACAATGAGAAATGGAGAGGATTAAAGATGACAGCAACAGCATGAAAGAATCACTTTGTTAAACAAAGTGTTTTCTAAACATGACAACCACAGTCTGAAAAAAAACTGCCTTTTCTTGGCCTCTGGGAGAAAACAACACTGAGGTTGTGTTTCATTTATTTCCTTATGGTTTGTCTTTTAGAAATATTATTATATTGCTGTGATGAAGTAGACAAATAGGGAGGCTATATGGCTGCATACACCAGTGTGCAGTTCTCAGTTTGATTCTCTGTGTGTGATATTTAACCTTTATCTCAGTGGAAAATCTGATCCTCACTTAAAGGTACTTTCTATCTGTTTCTGGATAATGAGGAAACCACACTCTGACTCTCCCTGGAATATATCCTATACACACACTTTAAACTCCCCACACAATACACACTCTTACACACACATCTATATGTCCTCTCAAGCACAAAATCCCTAACACACACACTGACACAAGCACACCTCTAACAGACACACTGAACTGTACAGCCTACTGTCTGTGCCCGTGATAATGAGGTACACCTTCTCTCTGTCATGTTCACTTATATATCATGTCACCCCACACCAGTCCCACATACTGTGTAGTAGAGTGTGTGTGTGTGTGTGTGTGTGTGTGTGTGTGTGTGTGTGTGTGTGTGTGCGCGCCTCCTGTGTGACTTCTCTCAGGCTTTTTTTCATTCACCCTTTTTTCATGAATGACATTTATGACCTCAAGGCTGACAAAAATAAAGAGAAGTACGGCTGTGCCTTTTCCTGATATTGGACAGTAACCTTGAAATTTCTGATTTAACAGAATGTCTAATTTTTTTAAAGGTTTATAAAACTTTTTTTTAACCAACTGTGTCCATCTTTGTTGTTGCTGTGGAGAAGCAGAAAGCCTCCCACGCAGCGTGAAACATCTCCTTCATTCTGGCTTGGCAGGGAAAAAAACTCCCAGGCTGTTTTGTAAAGTTCAACCTTCCAGAGTTTTTAAAAGGACTCAAACAGCTGCATGGTGCAGTGCTTGTTTCTGGACTCCTGCCTTCTCTGGGTCTTCTTCCATGTGCATGTTAATAAGAGTGGCAGTTTTTACAAAAACAAGTCTATTTTGAAGATACCTCTACTCAAAATTGCACACTTTGGCATGATACCTGGTTGATTTTGGCATAATGTAAAAATATTAAGTACATTAATGCAAACAATTCCCTCAAATAATAAACACACAACATGAATCAAATCAATAAAAACGTATAAGCCACTTTATCTGCATCTTTAACTTATCATGCATTGCATTTTGTAGAAAAATGACGGCAATCATGCAAATTGTTCCAGTTTTTGAACTGATTTCAGCAGATCTGGAGAGGTGCTGCCTAGACCAAGACCATCTTGAGACCACTTTTTGAAGGTCTTGGTCTCATCTCAGAATCAAAGGCATTTTTATTCGGTCTTGTCACGGTCTCAGCCTGGGCAGACTCTGAATTTTAAATCAAGACCATGTCATTACTTGGAAAAATATGGTCTAAATAAATAACATGCTCGCTGCACACAAGATGATGATTTTTCAGTGATATTTATGGTCTTGGTCTTGTCTTGGTCTCGGAGCAATCTGGTCTTGGGTATGGCTTGGTCTCGGTCAGTACACTGTATACTATAATACTAAATACTAAAGTGGACGGCAGTAGCTCAGTCTGTAGGGATTTGGGCTGTGAACCGGAGGGTGGCCGGTTCAAGTCCCAGGGCGTTCCAAATCTGGTAGCTGGAGAGGTGCCGGATCACTTCCTGAGCACTGCAGAGGTGCCCTTGAGCAAAGCACTGATCCCCCCCTACCATCAAGCTGAGGAGTGCCCGCTGTGCACAGCGCCCTCACTCTCTTAGTGCATGTCCATAGGATCCTGTTTGTGCATGTGTATATTTCAGTGTGTGTTGCATGACTTACAGAGTGTAAAAACAGAAATTAAGGAAATAAAGTAAATCTATCTAATACAGCTCTGAAGAAAGAGGGAGATAAAATTGAGACAATGAATTTCATTTACATATCCCCCCTCAAATAGTTGTAAACATAAGTTTAAACATTCTTATAAGATGGCATTATTTGTACCTGATTTTAGGGGGTGCTCATTTCATTTTTTCTGAAGCTAAATGTGTAGTGTCAGAAAAGGGCAGGATGAAATGGTGCATAAAATATTTGCCTACTGATGTATTGTGTTAAACATGTTTTTATTTTTATTTTGTGTGGGTGGAGTCTGGGCTGTACTGGTTTAGTTTGTTTTCAGACTTATCATTTAATTCCTTTGGTTTAGATTCTGGTGTATAGGATCAAAGTCAGAAATTTTTGATGTAGTGTTAAGAAGTAAACCCAGGACTGATACACGTTTCTCTCATTTATGGTGAAACGTTTCAGCTCTGTTTCACCTCTGACCTCTAACACATAACAATGATGTCACAGTGTACTCACATGACATCACTTCTACATCACATCAGCACAAGATTTTAACAAAATAAATACAATTGCAAGGTTTAAAAAAGTGCAATAGCTTGTAAGACAGGTATTTAAATATAATATATATCAGCATTGAATAATTTAAACATGTTTATAAAACTTAACTGGATTAAAGTGGGATTTTATGAAACAAAATATAATAGTTTGGATTTTAATTTTAAGGTGGAAAATCAGGTTCTTTAAATGCTCTCTTAAAACAATCAAGGTCTTATATTCAAATCCATGGGCTCCCCAAAAAATGAAAGGGGGGGAAAGGAAAGTGACTGGAAGCAGAAACAAAGCACCTTTTCTTCCAGTCTTCATTCAAGTCCAAGCACTTAATCACTGCTGTAATAGAGGCTAATTACTGGGACTTACAGAACTATGTGCAACTCTGCATAGTGACAGTTATAGAGAAAGGAAGAGGATAAGAGAGCTACTGAGGAAATTAGAAGAAAGTTTTGCAGGATGCGGAAAAAAAAAAGAAAATTAGAAAACAAATTATCTCATTAAAAGTTAGAGAGGAAATAATGTGGGAGAAAAATGCATTCACATGCTTTCTGCAATATTCGGCTCTTCTAAAAGAAATTCCATTTATAGAAGTTGACTTTAATTCAATGAATGAATCTTTGTACAAACACAGCTTAGAGGAGAACAACAATACCAGTATTTTTCATAATAAAAAAAAGAAACAATTATTTTTGCAATTCTTATTTCTTTGCATTGATTGCTGAGATATACATTATTTTGTATATCTTCATTGACTAAGTCTTGTGATGGGCTGGTTGTTATATTTTCCATGAATCTGTCATTACAGGACTTATTTTCCAAAGGAAACAAAATCACGAACAAATCTGACTTTGAAATGGGTAAACTAGATTTGTTTGTATGTTGCCCACTCACCTTAAAGGTCCCATATTATGCTTTTTCTGGTTTTATATGCTCTTTAGTGTGTTTTCCAAGTGTCCTGTGCATGTTTAGGCACATCTATGTGCAAAAATTCAAAGTCCGCGGAAACGCAGCTTCTCCTACGTCCTCCTGTTAGCTGTAGCATTAGCTGCATGTAACGCTCGGTTCTAGCCCCCCTCGATAAAAATTTGTCAGTCCGACATCATTGTCAGTGTGAGATCACTGATCTAAGCCCATTGGCTCGTTGTGGAAAGCCCAGCAGCCCGTTAACTTCTGTAGCACGCCCACGATATGCCGTAGCCTGCAGTAGCACAGTAGTGCTAAGGTGCTAATGTTTATGCTCCCCTCGGACGGAGCCAGTGGCTGCATTCCCAATATGGTAAAAGAGGCGGGGCATTTCCGAGAACCGTGCTGAGCAACTGACCAATAACGACAGAGCGGATCGGCAGACCAATCAGAGGAAACTTGGCCCACGTGGGGCTCTGCAGTGTGGGCTCAACAGAGCGTAGCTGACGGACTCAGAGCGTAGAGGGAGCAAGGAGGAGCAGTACATGAAAACAGACACTTTTTTCGGACTTTAGCTATTGTGAACGTACAAAAGTAGGTACATAGATTAAATATACGAACCCCAAAAAGTGCATAATATGGGCTCTTTAAAGCTCCCAGTTGGATTTAAGATATTCTGCAGAGCTCAACACTCTCTTAAGTTTTGAAAAGTTCAGTCTGTCTGTCCCTCGGTGACTGACTGCTGACATTTTCTTGCATCAGTATGCTTAAGTGTTCTTTACATGGCTCAGCATCTTAAGCCCCCTACCAACCACATTTATTGGGAGGGGAGTCCACAGACCTTAACGGACTGTCACACTCTGCTGGTCCGGCTTGCTGACTAGTATCGCTGTCTGGCTGTTTGCTACCCTGGCTGGCAGGCTTGTTTATATTCTACTTGCCAATTTCTTCTTCTTGCCTGTCTGCCTACCTACCATCTGTCCTCCCCAATGCTTTCTATTGAAAGAAAAAGGAGAAATAATACCAGTAAACATGTCATTCTTGACAACTGTAGTGCAGCCTACCTCTGCGCCTGTAAAGAAAAAATCTCCAACTTTACTTTCACCTTCAGCATGTAGTTGATCATTCTCCCACAATATGCCACATATCTACTATAAATATCCGACGAAACCTGAACTATGCACGGTAGAAAGTTAGTAATAGTCTGTTCATCTTTTTTGACTGCCTTTGTTGAGTGACCTCTTATCACAAGGACAGGTTAACTTTACAGTCTTTACTTATAGTATACACCTGCTTTGCAAACTAGGTCATGTTACATTTTTCTGTAATCAGATGGGCTGTTCCAACTTGAACCCCCAATTCAAAATGTTGGTTTGCTCGGATTGGTGAACTAAGAACTGAGGTGTATTGACATTTGAAAGCAATTACTCTTTCTTAAAATCAGTTAAATTCCACAGCTGTCATCAAAGACAAAGTCAGTGCTATCTGCATGTACTTGCATGTAAATTTGGCTTTTTGGATATAAACCTGCCTTTTGAATTACACAGGTACATTTTTTTTCTGATTTCTGAGATAGTTCATTTCTTTGAATACAAAATTTCATACACGATACAAAATAGTTTGTCAAGATAAAACTTGCTCAAAAATAATGTGTTTTTGTATTTGCATGCACTACTCATTCTGTACTAGTAACACAGTAAATTCACAGCTGAAGCCCTTGACTGTATTAGCTTTTGTCAACAATACAAGGCAGTACAATTGATAAGGCGAAAATGAAGAGATAAAGCTACAGATGTTGAACAAGAGGGTCACAGTATCTTGATGACACTTCCTGCAGTTTTATAACTCCATTTTGTCTGGACCATCAGTGTGTCAGCTGCTCATCCATCTTCATCTCTCTGTGGTGTGACAGTCGGATCAGTAAGAGTAATTGCAGCTCTTCTTACAAGTCCATATCAAACCTCTCCAGCAGACTGTCTTATCTGATATCATCCTTTTTTCAAAACTTAATGACATTTAGGACTTTGTCATGGAGCAGCTCTGCCTAGCAAAATTAAGTGGCTGATGTCTTAATCCTTGGAAGATTAAAAAGGCTTATCAAGCTGGGGAAATTATGTAATGGTCAGATTTGGATAAGATGCAAAGAGAGATTAATAACAACTCATTAAAAGAAAGGTCAGCCATAGTCAAAACATTTCTTTAAAATCCAGACAATGCAAAGAAGAGAAATAAAGTGTTCAGTGTAAACGTGTGTATGAATAAGAGAGAGAGAACAACTTTTTTTAGGGCGCACTGAGGCACTCAGTGAGTCAACAGTGCTCTGTTTGAAGTAGAAGAGAAAGAAACTCCACAACATATCAGCTGATTTATCAATGAGTTGAACATGAACATGCAGAGATACAAGAAAATGTAGAAGTGAATGGAAGATGTTAGTGACTGCTAAACACACTGAAACTGACAGACAGGTAGCTTGACATAAGCAAATACACAAATACATGTGTATACATCCATATAATGTAGCTGAAGAAAGTTAACATTGAAACACTGACTTCTTACAGTGAGCATGACATCACAGAAAAATGGCGGTTATGTAAATCTTATCAATAGATTTAGGGGGCTACCAGCTGATAAGAAACACATTATCATTCATATAGCCACAAAGGAGGTCGTTGTCCCCTCAACCATGTTACATTATTTTTGTCAATTAAGTTGTTTCAGTGAAAGTAAAAAATCTCCCTTTGCTATCACTGTAAACAAGAGTTTTCTTTAACGTGTCACATAGGAGAAGCAAAGGTGTGGATAAAATAAATCTCTGAGTGTTTTGTATTTAGCTGCTTCAACTTCAGTGTCCTGATGTGGTGCATGTTGGATCACTGTTGCACTATCATGGTTTCCTGGCACTCTTTAAAAATTGTGACATTCTTAATGTTACGAGTAACATAAAAAAGGTGCATTCTTTGGTTATGTCCAATATAATTTTGTAATACTCAGATACCCCCTACTCAGTACCATAGGAGTTAAAGGTAGAGGACAATATCATCTGCAAAATGAAAAAACATTGAAGGACACTTTCTCTGTGTCATTAATGAAATCCTTGCTGTGTTTTTTTTTCTTTTTACCTTTAAAGTATTGCATGGTGTTATACAGTGCTGTAAGTTACCATTGGTACTAATATTTGCAATGCACTGTGGGTGTATAGTATTTTTCTCTAAACATACAAAATTGCAAACTCCCTATAGTTATGAGTTGTGATACATTTCCGTGTCTTGCAGTATTGTGTTCAGCTTTCACCTTATTCCATTACAAACTCTGTTAATTTAACTTTTTCAATCTTTCTTTTTACTTGTTTCTGACAGCCTATCATTACTTTTAGTCTCTCAACTATGTGCCTGCCTTGCCCTTATTGTCATTTTATTTCCTGCCTGGATTAATTTCCTCTTAACAAACACAGCCTGGAATCATTGCCATAATAAACTTCCCATTACTTTACCAGCCCTGTGTTAAAGTTCATTAAGTCTGAGTCCATTACCTGCTAAACTTAAGCAGCCTTTATAACCTGACACTGCTTGCTATCACTGCTAATTCACTCATGCCAATGCCATACTGCAGCTTTCTTCTCCAACCAAGCCTGTATGTTTGAGTCTTTTTATTGTTTTGTTTTTGTACTTATTTTTCAGTAATGTTGATGTAGCTATTCTGAGATGTATGAAAACAACCAACCTTAGTTCTGATCTATATGATACTACTCGTTAAAGTTATATACTGAGCCATTTTCTCCAATCTTCTCTTTCTGTTTCCTCTGAGACATTTGAGAAGAGAAAACACAAGATGCAACATAAGGATAAGGACGGTGATGGAGAGATTTCACACCCTGGAAATAAACTTTACCAAGTCCAAAAATGACAGACAAATCAGTCAATCAATCAATCTTTATTTCTATAGCACAACAATTTCAAAATGTCAAGCTCAAATTGTATTAAAAGCCAGAGCAAAGCGGTGAGTTTTAAGCACAGATTTGAATTTTTCGATGGACTGAGCAGTTCTCAAAGGGAGAGATTAAATGAGATGTAAAGAGAAAACATCCGTCAACAAGGAAAAACTTACCGTGATTTTCATGCTTCAGCCATGAAGAACAATACCTCTCATATATACCAGTACAACATTTGGCTGCACATGTACGTTGGCATCTTTATGTCTGTCCGCATCAATTCCTTTGATTGCCCCATTATTTACGCTTTTAGTTTCAGATTAACATTCTGCTTCAACTGTTTGTGTCCCTACATGTTTGTTAAGCATCCGCATATCTGTGTGCATCCAAGTGTCTCTTCAAAAAAGGTATGTACATTATCTGTACATTTGCATATAAATCATATTGCATGTTTGCGTGTTTGCATTTGTTTCATTTTGTGAATACATTTATCGTAGAACTCAAAAGCATTGTTTGCATTACAGATATTTGTTGCTTTGTTTATGGATAAAAGTTAACATTCTTTTGTCATGCTGCTTTCTTAAGCATGATATTTGCCTAACTGTGATCAATGCCCTTTGTATAATTTTGTTAACATTTGTTTTTCTGTTACCTTGGTGCGGCATGTGTGCAAATGAATGCCAGCAGTTTGTGTGTTGTCTACACATGAAATGGTCTTGTACACTGTAAGACTATTGAAAGTCTATTCCTTACAGACAAAAAAAGGAATACAATTTTTTTTTTTTTCCAAACTATGGTTGTCTTGTAATCCATGACGTCTTCTAATATGAGCATGTCCTCGTTCTCTTGTGATTAGATGTTCCCCATTCAGACATCTTACTTCAAATGTTTTTTTTTTGTCTCCACACATTTTGCTGATATGCAAACCATACAGTGCAAGATCAGGAGTGCAAAATGTCCTTTTCATATTTGAGGATGAAGTTGGAAGTCATTCAACCCTCAACTTATTGGATCAGCCGACCTGGGGTCCAGCCCCCTAGGGGAGGCGCCAGAGCTCTCAGGGGGGAATCAGAGCTCAATCTGCTCTGAGTTGATCAAAATAAAATTTGAGGTAAATGTGTTTAAATTAAATGTTAACACATTTACCTCACTCATACACCGTTGGCTAGTAAGCCACACCTCCAAATTCAGGTTCTGATGAAAAAAATAATGTTAATGTACCTTTTTTTTTCCTGTGGGTCTCGGAGGCATCCTTTTTTTGAAAGACAAGTAGGGCGTCTCTTAGAAAGAAGGTTTGGAACCACGGGGCTCTGTCTGTTCTGAGGTTGTCAAATAGATTTGTACATATGAACTTTAATCATGATTACACAATTACTAGATCATTTATACAAAGGTCGTTTGCTAAGAACAAGCTATGTATGCCGATGGGGCTTTATCAATGAAAACAATTAAAATTGATGTCAATGTTAGGGAGCAATTCATCACTTTTTAGTGGGTCCTTCGGGTACTCAGCTTTAGTTAGATACAAGCGGGAGGGCTCAGAGGAAAAAAGATGTTGAAGTTTCTTTGGGCAAGACACTGAACCCCAAATTGCTCCCACTGCTGCGTCAGTGGCATGTATGAATGGAATTAATTAATTCTGATGGACATTTTACATAGCAGTATCTTCCATCAGTGTGTGAATGTGGTGTGAATGATTAAGTGTGATCTGCTGTGTGTTTGGTAACATGTTTATACATCTTTAAAACAACACAACTTCATATATAGCCTTCTGTATGTGTCACTTTAATGACCTCTGCTTTCACTGGAAATCCGTCTTTCTCACCCTTATTTTACACCTTGAGGGAAGGCCAAGAGAGCATTAGTGCCAACTGAACCGCTTGGGCCTGGTGTCTATAAGCCCTGACTGTAACTGACTCTTTCCCACATGGCAATCATTTTGTTGTACTGATTCTTGAGTTCATCTTCAGGTCTTCTCTTTTCTTTCTGTACCAAATGACACACACACAATAGCCATTCTCATGTTTTTAATTGATCTTTTTCCCCATTACATGGGTTAATGTATACAGTATACAGTATGTGTGTATTTGATTTGTTGGGGTATCGTGTTCTGTAGAAAAATTGGGTTGTTTCTCTTGATTCAGTTGAGGCGTTTAGATATTGGTTGATTTGTGTTTGGTAACGTGTTGGCCAGGATTGGTGCCAGGATTTTCTCCAACAAACAATCATGATAGCTAGGCTGTGTAATACCTGCCCATGTGTCTCTGGTGAGTAGCGTGTTCATAATTGGTGTGTCAAAATCAATTGATATTCACAGTGTTGCAAGACACACGTCAGTTGAACTAATCTGGTTTAGCCAATCCAAAGTGAACAGATATCTTGGAATTTATTTGCAAAAAATAAGAACAAAAGCCTGTAAAAATAACAAATATCATTGGCATTTGTAATTTAACATGGTCAGCCTTCGCCTCTCGTTTGGTTCTGTGGGAATGCGATGTAAAATCACACACTGGGACACCAATACTATGCCATTGCAGATTCAATGAAAAAGGAAAAATGCATAGCCTTGTAAAGTTGCAAAAAGGGCTTAACTGTGATGCACTGACCTTGCCAATGATCAGCTCAAGTGAAAATGTGTTGAATATCTTGATGAAATAACAGCCTTCTGATTAAACAAGGTGACCACAGAGCTGCAACTCAGAGGCACTTAAATCAAGTTGATCAATTAGTATACAGGAATCATTATCATGTGAGGAACAGACACACATATATTGCGCAGCACTCCAGATTCACATTTTGAGCTTAAAAGCTTTGTTGATTGGCTCGCGCATGACTGAGGTGTGCACTTCAGAACAGATTGCTTGTGATCATTGTGGCCATGCAAGCTGACAAACCTCAATCCTCTCTGGCCTCTATCTCTCTCTCTCTATCTCTGTTACTCTCACCGACCAATTTTCTTCTGCAGCCGCTTTCTCTGTTCTCACTGTCATCTTTCCCCTGTCTCCATTTGTGACGGGTATGAACTTGAGTTGTCGACAGCTCAGCTCAGAGGTCGTGCAGACAAGTGGTCAGCAAACATAGGCGCAATACTCTCTGAACAATGTAGGCAAGAGTCAACATGTACTCAGCAACAGGACATCACAGAGAACATGTTTATGCGAAAAGAGCAACAATTTTTCTCTCAGCGAAAATTGTCTTTCTGATAGATGATGTGTACTTCACAGAGCGACAGTACAAAACAAAAATACAAAAAACTAAATGACATTTGGAAGCCAGGTGGGACACAATTTTGGAAATAATTTTAAATTTGCACATGTAAATCATTTTGGCACCAAATTTCCTTTGTGGTTTTATAACTTTATGGGAAAGTCATCATATTCATGAAAAAATGAACAATTAATAAAATATATAAGTTTTATAAGTTTGACACACACACAAAAACAAACATAAGAACTACAGGTTGTATGATTTATTAAATAACTATTAAATCATTTTTTATTAAAAATGAATCACATTATCAATACTTTTGGTTAGAAGTATTGCTTTGGAAGTACAATTAAAATTCAGTTTTAACCCTATTTCTATTTGCTTGTTTCTAGTTGTATTCTTACAATTGTGCTTTATTCTAATTTTATCGTATTGTTTGTTCCCCTACTATTTCAATCTCCCTTCAGTTCTCTTTCCACTACACATCCACTCTATAATGCATGGGTTTTCTTGTATCCATTATTCATCAGCAGTATGTTTTGTAAATTTGTTCCATAAACAATCTATACATCCATTACCTATTCTGCTGAAATCCCATGAGGGATCGCATGCAAGAAAGTTGGAGCCAATACCAGCTTACATGTGGAGGTAGTACACCATGTACAGGTTGCTGGTCAATCACAGGGCTGACATATAGAGACAAACAAACATTCACGCTCACATTGCACATACCACAACAAAGTCAGGGTGGACCTACGAGGACACCAGATAAATGTCTTTATACTTTTCCAATTCATGACAGAAAATAACATATCCATTAGTAATTGCTTAAATCGAAGACAAATCTTTTCAGTGTTATTGAATTCATATAGGTTGCTGAGTCAGCATTACCATCAAACATTTCACAGAGACCCAGACCCCTTAATTTTCTATATTTACAGTGTCCTCATTATTCCTGAAATGTCACTAAAAACAGTTTGACTAATTATTTATATAATATAATAAACTTTGGTGTTACTTAATGCAAAAGACATCATATCGGGGGGATATGTCAGTAAATTCGAGTTAAAACACAGACTTCACTTATCCCGTGCGAATGCGCCGCACAGATGTGGTGGGGGTGATTTCTAAATCACATGAGGTCCCCAGGTAATACTAGTCCCGTGCGAATAGGGCTAAAGACCCTACATTTATCCATTAAGAGCAAAGCACGAAGCAACTTTTAGTTACAGTGGCAAGGAAAAACTTCCTTAAAGACCCAGTATCCTTGAGCAAGACCAGACTCATGTTGAACAGCCATCTGCTGAAACTGCTTGTAAAGTGGGATAGAGGGAGTTGCAGAGATAAGGATAGAGACAAACAGAGCAACGACAATAAGACAGATTTATAGCTACAATGTGATCAATAATGGTAAGCAGTAACAGCTAAATATGATAATAGACTGATCGGTCTCATATTTCCATTAGAAACTGTGATAATGATGAAATGGGGAGGACTAAATATCACGATTATGTTAATTGCAGCAGGCTTTTTGTCTATGACCTTTAGTGTGTCAGGGTTGCCATGTCCAGCAGTGCCATAACATGGTCTACATTCATTGAGAGGATTGCATTTTAACGTCTTGCATCTCTTTTCTATTTATCTATTTATTTTCTTTTGTATCCCTTATTGAAACCATGTGCCATATCTGTAGCTTTGTCGTTAAACTGTGTCCATCTGTGTCACATAAGCGACCAATTGGAATAATGTTTTCTTGATGTTTTGTATGAAAATGATCTGCCCTTAGGATCACATAGGCAACTAAAATATGCATTTTTTTCTTATCATTTTGCTCCAATCATTTAAATAGAAATAAGAATATCACAAATGTTTCCACTGACATTGTCAGTTTTCCCTCTTTTTTTCTACTCATTTTGTTTTTCATTCATACAGTGGTATGTCTGCATTTGACAGACGCAGCTGGCAGTGAAGTGCACAGACACACACACAAACACACACACACACACATTTCTGCCCCTCCGTGTTAGCGATGCCTAACAACAGGGGAATCACAGCGACAGCTCTGTGATGTTGCACACACAACATCTAGTTTAAACGAGCCATAGGGGAGCACAAAGGCACTGCCAACTGTCACCCTTTGAATAAATGCACTCAAACACACATTCATTTGAAAAATATAAAAATGCTGGGTGTCTGTGTATGACCACGCATAACTGTGAGACAAATAAAAGTGTTAGATCTGTTTTTGTTCCTATACATTAAAAAAATGTACCTCTTAATTTATCGTTTTTTTGTGTATATTTCTGTATGATTCCATCTGCATGCAATCACTCTGCTTAGTCATACTGAATGTTTCTACCCCATCACACCTGTGTATTTTTTATTTCTCGTCGTGAGCAGACGACGCACATGTGTGCGTTCATCTATGTGTGTCTCTCTGCACAAGGTCAGCCAAACAGCAGACTATTAATTAAGAAACCCATCGCTGCCAAGGTCTGTTTGGCAATTAGTATTGGATTATGTGACTCAGGGGGAGGAGTCTAACCTTCTGCAGCCTGGTGTGAATCACATTCAAAAGCGTCAGCAACCGCATCTGCTTGAGCAGAATGACTCCTAAAATCTTCAAAATGCTGTTTTCTCCCAGCACCTTTTAAAATGTTTCACCTCTGATACCGCTTAGTAGTTTGGTTCATTAGCTTCAATTAGCAGTTCCAGTGCCACTGGTTACCATCTGTTGTGTTTTTAACATAGACTGGTTTTTAATGGAATTACTCAATGCTAATTATAATTTAGCATCAGTGTCAGAGGAACCCTGCAACAAAATTCTTTTTCACAGACAAACTCCTGAAAGTTTCTATTTTTCTCAAGTTCTTAATTTACTTGCCCCTCACAGCCGGAAGTTCTCCTCGTCAGACAATTGGTAGTGATAGTGGGCGGGTAGCGTGGGACAAGTCTCGAGAGGCAGGAAATGGCGCTAACCCCCAATTCACACACGACGTGCGTGCCGCGGTCCGTCAGCGCCGCGTTTTTGCTCCGTTGGACGGCTCGCGCCCATTCACACTGGCTCCGTTTCTGGGACGTCAGCGGAGCGCACCCATGACACATCACAGGAGAACTACAAGATCACGCGGGAATAAAGAGAAAAACATGCAAACAACATGTTGCTTTGTCTTTCTGAGGATGCATTGTTGTTCATTCGGTGCCTGTTTTGACGCAATGTTGATAAAGTGATGAAAAATAAGATCGCGAGTCTCCTCTGTATATTGTGTTTTATTTTGAAATTGACCGGATGCTCTGTGCGTTTCCTTGTCTGACTTCCTGTCCGGGCTGTCACATTCTGTCCAGCTTGACGTGTGCCTGCAGCGTACTCCGGCGAAAATAGACTCGCTGCGTATTTGAAACGGAGCAGAGCGCAGTGCCGTTGGTGGCACGCGCTGGAGACGGACCGCAGCGCGCGCTGATATTGAGCAAGAGTCTTAGCTTTCATGTCATATAAATTATATATTTTGCACCACTGACAGACAAAACAACTCTCAATAATGAAAAAAATCTTAATTTGTAGTGTAAAGTTTAACATTTCCGTACACTTTATCAAGACTATTTTTTGACTATAATTTAAAAAATGCACAAATAAAAAGCGAGTAGTGCAGATCTGTATCTTAAGATAGGCACAGTTTGAATGGACCACCTGGTACAAGTCTTCATAGGTTAGTATATGAAGGGTCCTGTGTCTGGTTTCAGGCGTTGTCCTGGCTCCAACTAGGTCCAGACTGAGGGTGCTGAACTGTACTGATCACTCCGTGCAGACGGTTTGTTACATCCTGCAAGATGGAGATTTCCTGCGCTTTGTCCTGCCTCCTTCTGCTGAGGCCTCTTGTACGCCTCCTGCTCCACGAGGCAGATCTGTTCACTCTCATGGAAGTCAGTTTGGAGCTCACCAAATAGCTCCCTCATGTCCACCAGCAGACATTCAACTTTTGTCTGGGCCTTTTTCCTCCTCTTCCTCTCTGGAGATCGTGACAATGAGACTAACAATAGCGACAAGACCGACATTGGTTGGTTCAGCACCACAAAGCAAGGCTATTAGCTAGTCAGCCCCTAGCTATATGCTGTTGTTTGTGTCATGCAGCTAAGCCTCACAAATAAGCCACGTAATGAAACAGGTCATTTGATCTTGAAAAATGTTAGGGGGCTTGCAGGAGAAACTCTTGTTTCTATTTCTTTTACTGCTCTTACCTTCTTATTGCTGTTATCTTTTTGTTTGCTTTTATCTCTTTTAGTTTCTTACATCTTTTTAAATCTTTGGTCCTCTTGGTCTCAGCTCGTGTTGTTGGGTTCTTGTGTTGCCTGGGTTCTTATAATGGTTCTTGTGATGGTCGGATTATATATGTCTGTTGGGTATCGTGCACTTTGGGTTCTTTTCTGTTGAATTGTATTTAATTATTTTTAGTATTTTGCATTTGTTTGTTCTTGCTGTTGTTTATGTTCTTCTGTGTTTGCTTTAGTTTGTTCTTGTTTTTGCTGTTTGTCAAAGCACTTTGTAAACCTGTGTTTTTAAAAGGTGCTATATAAATAAAGTTATTATTATTATTATTATAAAGTCAGAGTGCAAAAATTGGCTGTTTGCAGTCACACATATTGGCTCCTACTGAAAACATCAGGAGATTATTTTAGGAATTTTCTGCAAGTGTGAAAGCCCTAAAAGAGTGTGTTTAGCTGTAACAGGTTGTACGGTAAAGGTCAAACCGGCACTCACAAGCGTAAAAGTAACACACACACACACACACACACAGATCTTTGACAGCCACAGCACGCCATGCCCTAAGCACTTAGGGTTAGTGACAGTCCCTCCCGTTGCAAGCCAAGACTGCTTTACATCTGTTCTCACACACACATGCACACACGCATACAAACACACACACACACACACACACACACACACACACACACACACACACACGCATACAAACACACACACACACACACACACACACACACACACACACACACGTTAACACACACATCTAGGGGTGATTAGGGTCAGTGACAGGGTGCAAGCGAAGCCCTTTCTCTTTCTTTCTTCATCTCTCTTTCCCTCCATTTGCTGTCCACTGTCCTACACCGTCACCTCGAGGGCTGTGACAGGGGCCCCCGAGGGCCAAAAGCCTGTCGGACACTGACAATTGACTGTTGACAGCCGGTCCCAAAGGCCCCGACACACTGAAATACACAACACACCATGACTTTTCCTCTTTCCTTTCGCTGACCCTTACTCCTCATTTCTGTGCCTTTTTATCTTTGGTCGCTTGCTTTTTTTTTTTTAAACATCTCTCTTTCCTTCCTCCCTCTTTCTGTGACTTAAACTGCTGACCCAGGAAGTTCCTCCAGAGTCAACTGTCCCAGCCAGTCCTCAGCTCCTCTCTAAGCCCAGGGCTGGCAGCTCACACTGGGGAGCTGAACGCGCCTGACTGCTCTTGAAGCCCTGGAGGTTAGGGAGAACAGGGGACTGTTGCAGTGATGTTGGTTGATTTGTTTAAGTACAGTTGGAGGGTCTGATGTGTGAATATATTTTTGCGTTGTCTAAACAAGGCCTAAAGACGCAGTTGCTGGGTCAAGTGTGTGAAAAATAAGGAACATTAGTGACCAGGTCAGAAACGGTTGCCATTGTCATATTTCCTGTTTCATTCATACATTTATGTCATTCAAATGACATAGAGAAACAATTGCTATGCATATCTGATCCGTTAAAGGGGTTGGATTATATTTCTTAGATGTGTGTTCTATTTTGGCTTTCTGACTTGTCATCTGACAAATCAAATGGCAGACCATGCTTTCAAGAGGGATATGGGGTGCCGATTGTAAAAACGTTGTTACTGTATATATATATATTTTAGATATATTTTCAATATTTAGTTAATATCTTTCACATTTAGCTCGTTTTACACATAAATAATTGCAAAGTTTAAGTGCTGAAGAAATATTTAATAATAAATCTAAATGTAAAATCTAAATGTAAATATTATATCTAAATGTTAAATCTAAATGTTATATCTGTATCTAAATGTTATATCTAAATCTAAATGTTATATCTATATCTAAATGTTATATCTAAATGTTATATCTATATATAAATGTTATATCTAAATTTAAATGTTATATCTAAATGTTATATCTAAATCTAAATGTTATATCTGTATCTAAATGTTATATCTAAATCTAAATGTTATATCTAAATCTAAATGTTATATCTAAATCTAAATGTTATATCTAAATTGAAATGTTATATCTATATCTAAATGTTATATCTAAATCTAAATGTTATATCTATATCTAAATGTTAAATCTAGATGTATATATTATTATATAATATTATATTTATAGTTAAACTAACGTTACTTGGCTAAGGTGACAGAGCTAGAGGGTACAGTAACTCCAAAGTTCAACCACAATGTCTAACACCGAAACCATAACGATCACTAGCTCAAATGCAACAAGGTGAAATTTGAACCACCTGTTAGCTAGGTAGCATCCGAGTCACCTTAGAAAAGTAACTTTAGTTTAACTATAAAGATGAATAAAGCACTATATTAAAAACACTTAACCTACCGTTAACGATGTGGATGGTAATGGTTGAGCTCCTTGGAGAGCAGCCCGCACACCGGCCAAAACCGCCCGCTCGATTTCTCCTGCTGTGAGGGAAGCGGCCATGCTTGGGTCTTCCCTGGTTTCACCTACTGATCCGAGGTCAGGGGTGTGGGCGTGGCCATGCGCTGGTCTGAGGCTAATTCAAGGGGCGTGGAATTACATGATTTGCATATTTTCTAAATATTTAGCTTTACACTTGGCGACACATTTAGATATAGATTTAGATTTAACATTTAGATATAATATTTACATTTAGATTTTACATTTAGATTTATTATTAAATCTTTCTTCAACACTTAAACTTTGCAATTATTTATGTGTAAAACGAGCTAAATGTGAGGGACATTAACTAAATATTGAAAATATATCTAAAATATATATATAACAACGTTTTTACAATCGGCACCCCATAGAGGGAATGTGATTTTTTCCCCCTTATATAATTTAGTAAATGAACTTAAAACTGTCAACACTGAAAAGTTATCTTCAACACACGTTTTAAATAGTTAGTTAAACAAGACATTGACCTTGAGCGGACTTGTGTTGTCCAAACAAACCTAACGACTCACAAGCCTAAGATTTATATTCTATATTCAGTGTGGACATCAGAAAGAGAACCCTGAAACTAGCAAACCCACATGGTTAAAGTATAATTTTTACCTTAACTAAAGAGAATATTAAGGGAAACCTTAAGTGCTGTTGTAAGTAATAAGTTGCTGAGGCTGGGCCTGAATCCTCACAGAAGAAAACCACAACACTAAGAATCATTGCCAATCTGCACACAGCAGCTTGTATATCCAGTAAAAGACAGAATCCTATTGAATAAATCAGCAGAGATAAAACCTCAGCAGAATGTTTTCCATCTCCGGTATTTAATGGGATGTAAATATATATATAAAAAAATCCTAACAGTAAGCGACCTTCTGATCTCTTTCCTCTACACTAAATCTCTGAATGGATTATGAATAATTAATGGTCGGCTACTTTTAGACAAGGTCTGTCAAAACATCTATTGATGTAGTATAATTTAACACACACACACACACACACACACACACACACTCAAAGAGTCAAACACACACAGACACAAAGCAAACGCTGCCACTGATAAATGTTGGACAGCAGTTCCAAGCGACTGTGTGTAAATCAGAGAATTACTTGTTTACAGCATCGATAGCAAATAACTTACAAGCTTAATGTCAGACACACACACACACGCTCCTAGTTACTCATTCACTTCATTAATTATAAAATGGTTTAAAAGATAAATACTGAGTTAGTCACCGGATAATATTTTGACCTTCATTAAACTGTTTAATCAACCATTTTTGTTTTCTTGGCTTTCTTTGACAGCAGTTTGAAACATAACAAAAACACTTGTACGCTGATATTCAGACAAACCGAGAAACAAAGTTGGTGAGATCAGCACTGATGCAGTTTGCAGCCAAAAGGGCCCCAGGGAGGATTTAACAGATATGAATACAGCTCATAAATACAATTATTAGCATAATCTTTATTGTATGAACGAGGCACGCACTGACAGCTGTAAGCATGCAGGCTGTGCTCGCTAAATCCCTCGCTGTTCCATTTTCAGCTGAACTAGCAGTAATGAGAGTATCTGATCTGATTTGAAGACACCCACACAGCATGAATTCATTCCTCAAGAGCTGCATGTTTGATTTCTCAGGATCTCTGTTCGTGTCTATTCTTGGATGTAAATCAGATCTGAGAGCAAACTGACAGTGATACTGAAAAAAGATTTGCACCTAGAGAAATTGTTTTTGTTTTTTAAAGTGTTGCCTTATATTGCATCCGATTCTACACATATAGTTCTGTCTTTGAGATTTTACTGAACTGAGAATTCTTAAAAAACCTTTTTAGTTCTGGTTTGCTGCTCCGTCTGCTAACAGCAAATCAGTCAAACAGCCAAACTGACAGTTGGTACTCAAACAGACTAACCAATTCAGATAAAAGCCTTCATGCAGCGTGTCGCCTGCTCTGCCTCAGAATGCATGCTGTCTAGCTGAGTTTTGTTCTCCAAACAAGAGGAGTTTGTTTGTGGGTGATTTGACTCATTTTACAAAAAAAAGGGAAATTGTGTGATTTGCCTGATTATTACATGCATGTCTAGACCTGCTCTTTATGTAAAGTGTCATGAGTTTACTTTTATTTTATAGCACATACACAAACATGATTGATATTAGGGGTTCATTAAATAATAATCGGTTACAAAAAATATGTAATCGATTATCGTTTTGTAGTCCACATTTTTGTAAATGTTTCTTGTTGCATTGTGGGTTCTACGATAGGCCTATAAAACAGAAAAAAAGGAGCACGCTCAAACAGAAATAAAACTTCAGGTGCACGAGCACAAAAAGAAAATAGATGACAAACAAAGCGCTGATAAAGGCTCTGTGCTGAAACGCGTCCGTTATTGATCCATACGCTGCTACTCTAATTGACCCCTTCATGAATTCACAATGAACAAAAAGTCCCAAAAAACGAAACATGCAATATGATCTACGAAAGTTCAGTTCAAATTGTCTTTTTAGTCCACAGAAAAAGAAGGACTTTCACTTTGCGATTACCGCTTTACCCCCCTCCCCCCTCCAAACCAATGACGTTTGATCATCCATGACAGAGCAGCATAACTAGATCTTTTCCTATATTTTGGAATTTTAGATGATTATTCTTTTAATAACTACAAAACAGAACAACCTTATAGGGAGAAATAGCTCAGCGGACGGATGGACGAGCGAGATTGAGCGAGTGTGTCATTACGCACAGAGGAGAAAGATGAAACAGACAGACACTTAAATCGTTCACCTGTTCTATTGTAACTTCATTTACCAGAGTAAAGTGTGCTCTACACTG
Source organism: Labrus mixtus (assembly GCF_963584025.1). NCBI lineage: Eukaryota > Metazoa > Chordata > Actinopteri > Labriformes > Labridae > Labrus > Labrus mixtus. Next base: position 15,121,166 of record NC_083617.1, read on the forward strand.
CAGACTGTAGTCTTTGTTTACAGAATGTTGCTGTCAAAACAGCTTCAACGTGCGATGAGTGCGCATTGATGTCTGCGCGTCCGCTCGCCACACTCACTGCTCTAATTATAATGAAGTGTTAAAACGGTCATAAGGTACGTCTGTGTGAACTTTTATTTGAGGTTTGCTGTCTGTTGAAGTAAGACATTTCTTAATTTGAACGTTAATACAAAGTAGGCCTATTACTAACAATTATTAAAATCCCAAAGATTCAAATTAATCAATAGATACAGTTGGCATCGCGTCATAGTTGGGGGCGGGGCCTCCCGTGGGGGAAAAGAATCACAGAAAAAAGAACTACAAAACGATTACTCGAGTACTCGCTTTAACAATGGGAGTAGTAATCCATTAGAGAAAATTTTGCATTTCTGCACCCCTAATTGATATAAAATAAAGTGTGACGTTTATAGACAACAGCATCATGTTTCAGTGATAGCATCATGTCTCATTTCCCATCATGCTTTGTGTTGAACTCATAAGCTGTTTTTCCCCAGGTTGTTCTGAAAGTTCTTACCTTTAAGTGAAAATGTTGTTTGGGAAAGTTCGATTGTACAAGTCTACTTTTGCTCAACGTCTTTAAAACATTTTCTTTTAACCTGACTTTTGATCTCAAGCTGTTGTTTTCGAATGGTGAAGAATAGCAGGAGTGATATAAAAAAAGTTAAACTGTTTTGTGCACAGAGCCTCGGGAAAAGAACACTCAAATGAGTTTCCATGATTTTCAAGAACAGAAGAAAAGATCGAACAAAAAATACTGAAAACAATCCTTCACTTGCTATGCATCCTCTTCTTCAGCAAAAAAAATGAAAACTGATACTTAAAGCAACTCCAGCCAAGAGAAGTAGTCAGTATGCTTTGCTTGAGCTTTTATTTATAAAAAGGGATTAAGGATTTCATGTTCAGTTTCTGGCAGGCAAGCAACAAAAATAAGCAGCTAACCAGTTCTTATTTCCTCTTTCACTGTCTTTGACACAAGCAAAGCTTGGCATATAACACAGTTATTTTTGAGCTATGTTTCAGATTCCAGGTCATAACAATCACAGGGGGTAACACTTTATATTAAGGTGCTTGTAATAAGCATTAATAACAGGTAATAGGTCACTTATAAGTCACTTATATATTTATTATGTCTTATTAGACACTTAAAGGCTCTTATTAGAAACTTATTAACACTTTAAATACCGTCATAAACATTAATAAGATGTTTATAAACATTAATAAGACTTCTTGAGTGTTAATTAAACTATAAATTAATTTATAATTGGCTTGTAAAATATGAATTAACACAAGGAAACTTGTTTATATACCATTTATCAACGTTCATGAGATGTTTATTAACATTGATAAGACTTTAATAGGTTCATAATAATGCCTTATAAAGATTAATAAATACTTTATTATGCACTTATTAACAGTTAATAAAGCTCCCCTGCAGGTACTGGATCTAAAGTGGGAACACTGCTCATAAAGATTAATAAATATTTTATTATGCACTTATTAACAGCTCAGTGGGAACAGGGTGCAACTTTCAAGTAAACGCAGAAACAAAAAGGAGGTCTATTAAACTTCCACTCAAACAGTTTTTGAATAAAAGAATGCTACTACAAATACAAGTATTATCTTTAACGTTATGTGTAAACAACATTATGATAACATTTGATGTGTCATAGCTACCAACATATCTGATCAAATTCAGAGAAAAGCATAGTTATTTTTAACTCATGTTACTGTGAATAAAGTGTTGAAGGTGGACAAACATCAGAAGACTAGGACACCTGGAGCCCAAGATCTGAATACCAGTCAAGAGGCACACACAGGAATACATTTGCAAACTTTGTATGTAAGGAAGGCAAGGCAAGGCAAGTTTATTTATATCGCACATTTCAACAACAAGGCAATTCAAAGTCCTTCACACAAGACATCAAAAGCATCATGACAGAGGAAAGAAAATAAACATTAAAATAGAACATTAAAAAAATAAAAATAAAAAAAATCACTGGAATTATTAAATCTGAACATATGTTCAAATAAAAATAATTCAAATGAAATTAATTGAAATAAATAAAGTAAAAATATAAGAGTTAAAAGTTACAGTGCAGAGTTAAAGGAACACAAATATTGCAGGTCAAAATTACAATATACAATTTACTAATACAATTAACAACTAAATTAATAAAGTGTGCACATGAAATAAAACAAAATTTGAAGTGTTTAAGCCAAGTCTTTTTTGTTGGGGCTCAATCCAGGTGTGTGTTTCTGTTTAATCTGTGTTTCTGCTCTATTAAGTAGTAAAGAAAGTTCTTCTTTAGAAGAAACAGTCTTCTTAATCCCACTTGAAGTCTCGAAGGTTGGGCTCACAATCCAGTTAGCTGCCCTCAGTTCTATGGTGGATGCTCTTGTCGATGGATGGTCTTCTGGATGCTGGATTAGACCAAAATCCACCTTTTACCAAAACCTGACCTCAACATCAACACAGGCTTCATCTCAATTAAAGCATTTAGCATTTAACAACAAGTATTAAAATAACATCTGTTTTTATTCACAACTTTCTACTAGCTCTGTTGTAATACAAAAAAAGGTTAAAGATTTTCTTCATCAATTTACTGTTGAGCTTTTTATTGATTAGACAACATAGGACACTTTACTGTAATAACTGTAATATGAAACACTGAAGTTCTGTGTGAGAGAGTGAAATTAACAAAAGAGGAAAAACTTTCATCATAACTTGCATTAAACTATTCCTTACTCATTTACATACATACTGTGGCTAAGCTAAGCCACTTTCACCCTTCACGGTGTCAAACTTTTGCTCTTGCAGATCACAAAAATCCTGAATGGATACTACATTTTTCACAACACAAACACTAACTGATTAGCAAAGGCATATGACATTTTACATGGCGCTTGTTAGCATCGCGGCTAACGCTAATTGCACGGGAAGTCATAGGTTGACTTGTAAATGACCTATTACCTGTTATTAATGCTTATTTCACGCACCTTAATATAAAGTGTTACCCAACCGAGCAGGTTCTTTTCCCCCCTTTTTTACAGTATAGTCCAATTCAAGTTTGTATCCCTTTTTCCTCTGCATTAATCACGTCTTTCATTTCCCATGTTCTCCAATTCTTCTCTCAAAGCAAGTTAGTATTACAGTGTCTCTGCTTAATTCAGGTGTTTTGAATGTTTAGATTCTAAAGCGTAAATGAAATTTTAAAAAAGAGAAGACCAAATGAGTTTATGCATTACGATGAGTCTTTCCATTGCTTGTAATTACAATATCAATTTACATATACAGTTAGACTCAGTGTCTTTTGTTTGTTTGTTTAAATATTTCTGTTGCAAGCAAACTTGTGTCAAGGAAATTAAATGTGTCACCAATACATCATGCAAAAAAAGACATGTTTCAAAATGAATAACTCAGCTGGTGCCAATCAGCAAATGCAAGGGTCATTTCTTTGCTCTGCCTCACCAGGGGGACTGTAATTTTAAAAGTGTCAGAGTTTTGAGGCTAAGACATTTTGGGTGAGTGCAACTCTAATCAAATGAAGAAAACAATCAAGACCACCCCAAACCTGATACTATCATTACAGTTTTCTTGTTAGGAAATCATAAAAGCTGGTTGGACACATTATTGTTTGAATAGGTTTTTAAGGGTTAGTCAAACAATAGCACCAGACTGGTAAGTTCTATCGGTAACAGACATCTATTGGCTGTGTGTTGGCTCAACGGCTCTTCCTTTTGGATAAAAAAATGCTACAATCTATTTCCCTTGGCTAAAAGCTATTTAACTTCACTTACATCTCCAAGTCAATCAAACGGCAATGTTTTTTTCCTTCCAAATTTAAAAGGATATTTGTTTTTTATGCTCAGTTGTACAAAAAAGGGCCTTCAACACACCTGGACCCAAATACCCTAGGATCACAAAGATACCATTCAAGATGTTTTCTCACCTTTTCCTTTACATAAGACATCATGCTGCTGTTCCTGACCCCAGATTGAAAACTGCTGGCAGCTTAAGCCAAAGGCTTGTGGGTGATGAGCTCCCTAAGTGCTCCTTCAGTCTGCCAGCTCAGTGCAGTACTGAAGAGGTCTGAGCCAACAGTAGCAGTTAGCTGAGCCTTTATTTATGAAAGGGGATTTGCTCTCCTCATGTTAAGTAGCTCGCATAAAAGCAGCCAAAGCAAATCTCTAATACTTCCTTCCTTTTTTCTTTCTCCCTCGATCCCTCTGTGTTTTAGGAACTTGAAACTAAAGGCTGTTGGGTAGCTGCCTAGAAGGGTTTGGGCTGCTGGCTTTCTTTACATTAAAGACCACATTCTTATTCTGACGCATTCTATAAGAATGGTGCTGCAGGCAAGTGCGGTGAAACTTTTCAGAAGTTCTAGTCTGACTCCCTCTACTTCTTCTTCAACAGTCTCTAGGCCTATGGTTTCCACATGGTTGTTGAAAAAGCATCTATAGTCAGCTGATATCTAAGCGTCTCTGCAGTTCAATAACCTCCAATTCTGACCTCTCCACCTCCTCTTTGGATAATATCCTTATACTTTTTCTCCATTTCTGTGTAGACTATTTATAATGGATGTAGCCACCCTGACGATAACATTTGGTTGGTTACTGCCATCTTGAAGCCTTTGCTTCATTGTACTGGTTGCCGCCATGTTGTTCTTTAGAGCCAGACATGAGCATATTTAGACGGAAGATGGAGAAGAGGGGAGGATGGAGAAGAGCAAGGGGGTGGCACATGCCAAGTCATCAAGTCTATACAGTATGTGCTCATTGCTAATATAAGCTAACAATGACCTAGTTGACCATTGTGTTTCCCCCAGAGGGAGATTTAATTATGTGGGTATCCTAAAAAAACTGTTTATTTATCCATCAATTATACATACCTGTTATCCCATTCGGGTAGCAGGGGGCTGTAGCCTGCAATCAAAGCTGCCATTGGGTAAGAGGAAGTGTACACTTAGGACTGGTTGCCAGTCAATCGCAGGGCTGACATACAGAGACAAACAACCAGATACTTTATTAGACCAAAAAAGCAGAGAGATTTTGTAGTGTGCATAGGACAGCTTGACCAAATCTCTGGTCTCCTAATTAAGACAACCTTCCATAGTATTGCAGGAACAAGCTAACCACCAGCTGTAAATAAACTAATATCTCAGACACCATTAATGAATGAGCCAGTTATCATGATCAGTTGACCTTCTAAACAGTCCTAATATCGTTCATCGTTCATGTACTGAAAAATCAGGAGCAAAGGTCTCTTGGACAGTCTGTCAGTACAATAAATCACACAGTGAGCGATTTTTGATTCCAATATTTGCATGATAAAAATAACCCAAGGGCATCAACATAGCAATCATGACTGACATTTTAGGTGCAGGAACTGATTAAACTAGATGAGTTATGTAAGAATTCACCCATCCTACAGTTGACAAAAAAATGAGCTATGGCTTTTTTTTATGACAGTTTGAACAGCCCAAGTCATATGGAATCTAATCTGATATGTCCTTATCAGATTTGGCCCGCTTTTCATGTAGTCCTTAATCAGAGGTCAGGTCAGATCATTTGCCTTGAACAGCAAGGTTTGAATGCATGCGATGTCACAGTTCTGCGCTGGTAGGACAGGCAGGACTGGGGGGCTTACTACGAGCTAAGTTCAACATAACCAGGCTATCATGATCATGGACAAGTCTGTCCTCAGCAGATCAATATATTTTACAAGCTCAGAGCAAACTATGATATTAGAAAATCTCGTTAAACACATAGAAGAGACTGAGAAAAGTTGACTGTGTAAAAGTGCAAATGAAGGCTTATAACATCACTTAATCACCAGTTATAACTCCTGTTTCTTCCCTTAAATTAATAATTTTCCTGTGATACATTTTATATTATATTTCAGCTGCAGCCCCGAAATATAGTAGGGAGCAGTATGTGGCTTACTAAAATGAACATGAAAATGTAGTTGAAAGCAGTGAGTAGGCTTCATTTTAAATCTTAAAAGGACAAAAAGTCTTCAGTCCTTTGATTAGTCTCATTTGTAGGATGATAACTGTACAGCTGAAATATCTTTCTTGATCATATATTATGTACAATCATATGGAAAAGACAAAGTGTTTGCCAGTCTCCCTCCTCCCCTCTCATGATCAGCTCACAGTGCTCCTTCATCAATAGATCTGATTGGTCAGTGGACAGAGTTTCATACAGGTGAACATTATCCCAAACATAACCCATTCTGGAGCAGGTTACTGGTTCTGCACCATTATCATTTCACATTGTAGTGTGAAACAGCAAGCCACATTTAAAAAGTAATGTGAACAGCCAAACAAAAAAAAAAAGGGATCTGAGCAAAAAGACGGAATTGGGCATTAAGGCTTGCAATGTGAAGGTAGCTGAAATCTTCCTCGTAAAGCAGCTTGTCTAACTCCCCATGAACAAGTTGACGAAGGATGTCCTCTTACTAGAAACCAAATCCTGGGGGAAAAGTTACACAATGAAAGTCTTGGATGTGTCCATATGCTCTTTCTTTGGAAATGCCATGACTCACATTGTTCACTGTCTTGCTCCACTGATCATTGAGCTGCTGGGGTTTAAGTACTTGGCTGAAGGGAAAGTCAGTAGTTATTGATCACAGGGTTTCTGTACGTTCACTCCTCCCAGTCAGGTTTTCCCCCCCAAGACAGTTCATGAAATCCAACAGACAGGACAGTCACAAGAAAAGGGAAAAGAGAGTGTTATGTCGGCATGTAGCTCAGTCTGTAGGGACTTGGGTTGGGAACCGGAGGGTCGCCGGATCAAGTCCCGGTGCGGAACAAATATGGAAGTTGGTCTGGTAGCTGGAGAGATGCCAGATCACTTCCTGAGCACTGCCGAGAGAAGCGCCGTCACTCTGACATCCCTCCATTAGTGCTTGTCCATAGGATCCTGTTTCTGCGTGTGTATACTTCTGCCAATGTATGTGTTGCATGACTTCGAGTGTGAAAACTGAAATTTCCCGTTGTGGGGATCAATAAAAGTAAATCTTAAAAAAAAAAAAATAAATAATAATTTTTGAAAAGCAAACAAGTTAAAACCTTCAAATTAAGAAATAGAAACTGATAGATACATTTCCCAGAAAGCTTTAAACCGAAATGTAATGCAACTCACATTGGATTTTACAGTATTATAAATAGAAATGTAAATAATGTTTCCAACATTATTCAAACTGTGAGACAACTATATGAACAAACATGTGACATTTGTTTTACTCTGAAAGAAAAGTCAGTAATTATTAGTATGATTACCTGCATACATTTGACAGTGTTTGGTGGATGCACCATTATGTGCAAAGAAGAAATTGTAAAAGCATGATTATCAAAAAGACTGATTGCAGTCACTTGGTGTTATGCGACCAATGAATAATTTATTTCCCCTTTTTACCCTTTTCCTGACCGGTTTCCTTATATAGACAGTCCTGCCAAGTAAGAGGTTGTGACCTCAGATGATTGCTGACAGACAGGACGATTCCACAGGAGCCGATGAGCATAGAGAGGGTTGAGAAAACCATCAAGGAAAATCATTACTTCTACAAATAGCTTGCACGACATTAACTTGACTGTTGTAATGATGGATTCAATACAGTGTCCTGTCTTATAAAGAAATACACTTTGTTTGTATTTTAGGTTATTTCTTTTCAAAGCCTTACCATCATCATCATTATAACTTTATTCAAGGGATTGTTTTTTTCTTGATAATACATCCATCCGTCTGTCCATCCATTATCTATACCACTTGTTTGTTATGTGTTGAGGATGGCTTGAACCAATTTCAGCTGGCATTGATTGAAAGGCGGGTTACAGTATGGACTGATCGCCAGTCATTCACAGGGCTGACATATAGAGACAAACATTTACACCTATGGGCAATTTTAGAGTCAATTAAACTAACAAGCTTGTATCTGGACTGTGGGTGGAAGGTGGACGACTACTCATGCACCGGGAGAACATGCAAACTCCTCAAAAAAGCCCCTGGCCGCCCAAGACCCGATCCAGGAACTTTCTTGCTGTGAGGCGATAGTGCTAACCACTGCACCACAGTGTGGCCAAACTTAAAAATCATTTGAAATCACGATGCATATTGTTCAGACCTGTGGTAGCTTTTTAACTTCTTAAAAATGTCAATATTACAAAACGACATAACGCAGAGCTTCTTTAACAAGTGACCACACCCACTCAAAGTTCATGATCTCAGACAGTGTCATCGAAGTAAATAACTGTAAATAGTTTTTATTCAAGAATACACTCAGACACATGTACTTGTCTGTTTAAATCCAGACGTGTATTTGTAGGACAAGGACTGTCGAACAAAAACTTTTTTGTAATGCAAGACTGAATTAAAAAAGTTCATAGCAATTAATTGCATTTTAAATTAACATTCCAATATTAAGTCAATATTAAACTCAATATATTAAAAAGTCAATATGAATGCAACACAAACTGAGAAATGTTGCTTAGACCTGAATCTTCCACAATCTTCTACTATGTAGTCAGTTGCCATCGATTTAGCAAGTGCTGTAAACTTCCTCTAGTTAGTTTCATCCACAGGTCTGCAGGTGATCAGCACACTCCAAAAGAGTGCTCTGATGATGTCCTATGGTGATGTGGTTGCGTGCTGGCATCAGTCTGATTACTTGCACCTAGTATGCAAGTGATAGTTTAATTTGACACAAGGTGCTAATTACTTTTTGCTTGTCATCTGAGACATCTGAGAGTTTTTTCTTTTTAAGCATTTTCTTTGGAGCACTTTGGCCTCCATACATAAGCTGCATGCACTAACCACTAGGCTACCTGCCCCCTTGTCAAGGATTTTTACGAGGTGAAATGAGCCATTCACGAGCACTGTGGTGTTGGTTTTTTCCATCACTGTGGGAGCAGTTATGGCTTAACTATGGTGTGCCAGAAGGGACAAAATAACATGCGATTAACATGATTAGAAAATAATAATTTGTAACTTTCAGACCTTAATCACATCCGGATAAATGCATTAACGTTGGCGGCCTTAATTACTACATTGATTTATCATGACCTAAATCTGTTTCTAAGCATTTGTTGTTATAGAGAAAAATATGATTGTGTTCTTTTTTTCCCCATTTGAGTGTGTAAGCCTACACAAAAATTACCATTCAGGAACAAAACAAACATTGGTTACATAACTGCACACTGTGGGTTTGACTGATTCATGTTTGGAGATGTTACCATCTAGGACTGTGAGCATACTTTGGCAGCTTCATTGTAAGATGCTTTGTTTAAAAGCTTCGGCGTTGTGTAGGTGTCTGTTAGGAACCAAATTTAACCTTTTATCTAACCAGAAATTGGTATAGGTACCCTGCTGCTTCTTCCTTGGCCTCAGTGTCCAGTCACTGCTCTTACTGTACCCCTGCAGTCACTTCTTAAGGCACCTCTTAACCTTGTTTGGCTGATATAAAAGATGAAATATGCTATGCAGGTGTTTTATAGTGTGACTGACAACCACTACAGCATGTCCACTGAAAACACAATGAGATAATGTCATTCACTAGGGATGTTTACTTTGGCAAAGTAAAAGTCCACTTCTCTTTTTGTTGTGAGTATTGGTTATATTAGTTTCTATTTATGAGATAAGACATGAATTCAAAAGAAACACGTATACAATAAAACCAGTTGCACAGTGGCACATGAATTTGGCATTAAATTGTATAAACATCTCCTCTGAACGAAAAGCAATGCTAGGATATGAAGAACTTAGGTCACCACAATAGCTAAAAAAATGACGAAAAAAAACTATTTGAAGCAACAATATGTAAATTCCCCACCTTAAAATAGTAGTTTCATTGTCAATCTAATAGTACAACAACTTTCAACTGGGCGAATGGCATCTCTGCCATTTAGACCGGTGTCTTTTATATATATCTCGCGCAAAAGACACATTTCTGTATTTTGTGAAAAAAATTAACCCGTAGGGCACCATTGTTGTATACACTGCAAAGCACTCAGAATAGTGACATTCTTTACCTACACAAGTGTCGTCCATTATGCCTTTTTAAATATGAACACGATTAGTGTTGATAAAGAGGGCAATAATGAAGTTCTCCGACTGTAGATCAAATTGAATGCAAGCAGAGAGGTGAGGAGCCAAAAGCGGAGCTAATGCAATGGTGTCTGAAAGACAACTGCTCATCAGTGCCAACTGAGAGAGAGAGAAAGAGAGAGAGAGGAGAAGTACCTGGTATTAGCAATGTGTCCTTGCACATCATAACTGAATTTTTCTAAGCATAGCTGTTCACAGCCGGCCAGATCACCACATCTCCAAATGTTTCTCCAGTGATTACCTGGGAACATTTTCCCACTATTATGCAAATAAACCCCAGGTCACATTCACCTGCAATAGCCAACACAAAATAATGATACCAGACTGTGACGAAGACCCAAAGGACAGAGAAAAGGGAAACAAAAGTGATGATTGGAAGCAGAAGGAAGACACAGACTTGAGTCACTTGTTACATAAAAAAAAAAAAAAAAACAGACATCAAAATCTGCTAAAGCTATCTACAAAATGCGTAGTCAAAATAAGGGTTAGGAAAAGATTTTGTCTATAATTAGTAAATGAATAATTATCCACATGTTCTGTATTCAGCCTTTATCTAGTGATACTGTCATCAATTCCAGTACTCACTACCCGGCAACTCTAAAACTATAAGCATTCTCGGAGCGCAGGAATTTTTACATAGTTCTAGGAACTGTTGGAACCAAACTATGAACTTTCTCAATTCCTAGAACCACATTTAGAGGGACCTTTTAAGCTCCTTCTTCAGAGTAGTTACTGTCCCAGCACAAAAGGGACTTTGAGTGAGGTAAGTGTACAGTGATTGGTCGATACCTCAGTGTACATTGATTGGTTGAAGACAAGAGCCAATCCAGTACCACCAACTACCATTTTTAAATCCCACAGTAAACGTTAGCAAATAACAGTAATCATTCAACATAAAAACATGGACAAATGCACCAACAATGAAGTCCAGGCATTTTTTGAGTGTTTATGCGACTGTAGAAATACAACGCAATTGTGCCTCAAACGCATCATCCAAGCTTGTATCTCCTTTCATACACAGTCGTATTCATTTAAAAAATCCCACATAACAAACACACTGCTCCCTCCACAGCGTCCTCCATATTATAAGCTGTGTCGCGTAAGTAAGGTTGCTCTAGTAAATGTCCGTCGGCTAACATCACTTTAAGGCTCATGTCTGCCATCACCATGGCGTTGCGAATGCAAACAGGAAAAAAGTCCCTTCAAAAAGTCCCCAGAACTGTTTGGTCTGAAAACACCAGACGTCTCCTTTTTTCTGTGCTATGTTTCATCAGCTGGCATGTATGCCTAATTTTTACCTGCACAATATAATGAACGTATGGCTATCAAAGGTAAAGCAGGGCTTATTTAAGCTTCTGTTAGACAAAAATAAATTGGAGCCATTTTGAATTTGGAGCTCAAACTTCAGCAGTCAAGCGTGTATTTTACAGCTTGTTAGCTTACCGCGTTGATCCCACAAATCTCCACCGCTGCAGGGAAAGGCTTCCAGTATCTGTCCGTGTTAAAATGACTGCTCCTTCACATTTGTCTGACAACAATGGGGCATAAGCCTTTGTTTTCTCTTACAAGGCCGGTATAAGGCAAGGATGTGGCTTTTAGAAAAGGCTCTAATCCTGTTTGTTGTTTGTGTGGACACAACATAGTGTCTGTTATGTAGAAATGGTGTAGGTGAAGGAAGGTGGGAGGTACGCCTCAAACATGGACCTGCCTGCCAACTGTATACACACAACACAACACAAAAACACAGACATACATACACATGTGTATAGAATTATGCAGAAGAAAGAGCAAACCTTTGTAAAAGCTCTTTACTGTATATTCACATGCAGACACAAACAAACACGCTTTAGCTCTCCTGACTATAAGCTAATGATGCTCATTTAGAACAATATTTCAGTTCTTGGCCTCATATAGCCCGTGTTAAGAAAATGGTTATGTTCAAAGCAGAAGAAAATCTCATTTTCTCCATGCAACTCGCTACCTCATTTGACTCAATTACAGTAAAGAAAAAAACACATATACAGTATGTACTGTATAAGGCCTGTTATGATGCACAAGTCAATAGTGCCTACCACCATGTGTCTACTGTCTGTGTTCATGTGAAGCCTGTGAGTATGCTGCTTTTTTCAGTAGAAATCATATTCATAGGAGTGTAATGTAGCATTATCTGTCCTTTTTCTAAAAAAAAAACAGAAAGCTATTTTTTATTGCTGTAAATTGGTAAGAAGCTGTTTTATATGATACAGAAGTGTTTTTTTAGGATGCAACACTTAAGATAAGATAATTAAGATAAATGCATTCATGTTTAGTTTAAGTGTTTATCTGGGTTTGCTGTTTTTTTTTTTCTTCTATGGACTTCCTTAACTTTTCTAGTCACACACATTCAATGCTGTGATTCATTGAAATATGGGTGGAGTCTTTTGTACAAGATGAGACAGAGTGTAATAATCAGTTTACCTCTGCTTATAAAAACATATTTTATGTAAAGCTTAATTGTCTTTAGAATCCAGCTCATACAATCCAAAGTGCTGGTGACAATCAGTTGGCATATTCAACTTACAAATTATAAAAAAAAAATGTTAAAAATATACTGTACCTGCCAATAATAATCAATAATCCATAATCCAAATAGCAAGGTAACACTATATCACTAAAGATGGAGATGACACGTTATAAAACTGTGTTATATAACAAAAAACCACAAGTCAGAGCGGTCAAGTCATGAGTAAGGAGCCACCATGACAACCATTTACACAAACAGACAAATGACCCCCCCAAGATATTACAATTACACACTTCGCTCACAAAGACTACAGAGAGCTCCTCACAAACACACGCTTACATGGTTATACACATAGAGGCGTTAAAAAAATATAAAAGTTTGGCTGTGTTCTTGTGATTTCTTGTTCTGTGTCCTCTTTTTGTCCTCTTAATTTCTCCCTTTTAGTCACCCCCCATCATTTCTCTCTTACGCTTTTTCATCTCATGTTTCTGTTTAGCTGCCTCTGTTGGTGTCTTGTTCACTTGAAGAAAGAAATATGTTTGAAAGGTTGCATTCTCTCCCTCTCTCTCTTTCTCTCTCCCTTTCTTTTCCTTTCTGCCTGGCTCACTCGCTCTGTGGTGTTTTCTGTTGCCTGTGGATGTAACTACATGGGATTGATGCAGTAGTTGCCTGCTTTCTGCATCCTCAGCAACATCGTAGAAGCCACACACTGAGGAGTGTTGATTTTCCAAGAGTATGTGTGTGAGAGGGGGGGGGGGGGGGGGGGGGGGGGGGGGGAGAGGCAGTGAAAGGGAAAATGGTTTTGAGGCAAGTGGGAAGGGAAAAAATGAACATTTCAAGTTAAAATATCACAATATTAGAAAACAGAGTAAAACACATGAAAGAGCAGATTTGTTTAAAAAAAAAGTGCAACAACCTTCCAAGGTTTAATTAAAAATTAAACGAGTAAAATAAAATGTAGCATAGTCAGGAGTGAACCAAAGTCCTCCAGGTACAAAACAGTTTATATCCCTCCTGCTCTTCTGCTATCTGGACCCATCCATACCTGCTTCTTTATGTACACAACCCACAACCCCTGCTCACACACAAACACACACACACACACACACACACACACACACACACACACACACACACACACACACACACACACACACACACACACACACACACACGTACACTTTCTTTCTTTATTGCCTGCTCTTTATCTTGTGAGCACACCTGCAGCATGTTGATATTCAGTAGAGAAGAAGAAGAGTTGGGAAGTTGTTTGAAATTCGTAGAACAGAAAGTCGTAGAATCAAAGTTTGTGGATTAAAAAAACATGAATAGATCTCACTACAACATAGAAAATATTTAATATAATTGCTCTACCTCTCCTTTAAGGTACAGCTGGATGGTAGAAGCTGGCTTTTAAAAGTGGGGCAGCTCCATGAAAAACACAGTAAAAACAGTGTGTGTGTGTGTGTGTGTGTGTGTGTGTGTGTGTGTGTGTGTGTGTGTGTGTGTGTGTGTGTGTGTGTGTGTAGGTGTGTGTGTGTGTGTGTGTGAGTGGGGGTGGGGGTGCATATGGTTGAGGCAGCATTAAAGAGTAGACAAAAGGGAATGATAGAGGAAAAGATGCACAAGAAACAAGGAAATGAAGAGCAAACCAAACAGCTAGTTGAGTAAAGACTGATGCAGTGGGCTAATTTGCAATTAGCATGCTTGTTAACCCCGCAGCTGTATGGCGCTGGTTTGTATTTCCTATAGCGAGAGAACTTGTCATTCACTGTACATTCAGTAAAATCTTGTGATGGTGTGGAGAGCACACACACAGCGCTGCACTGCAGCCTGCAGCTGTGAACAGTTTGGTGGAGCTCTGGTGGCTCAGCAGGATGCGGTGTATATGTGATTAACACCACTGAAGTCAATCTACAAACTCTGTCATATCAAGTGGACTTCCTTTAAATATATTGTATTATCCAAGCAAGCTTTACAATTTGTACAGCAGTGTATGGTGGCCAAACTATCATGAACATTTTTGTGTACAGCCTTGTACTCAAGAATACTTCAGCATGTAAAACGAGAAGCTGGGGATCACATCTGTGATGATTCACAGTCAACATGTACTTTATCCATAGCCACCCTATTAGGAGAGAAAAATGTTACCAGGCTCTAGTAAGGATAATGTGGAAGGCCATATGACCCTCTTCCATCACATACAAGAGGATTGGATGTGTGCTGCACCGTAAAAGAGGTAGGGAGGTCAACGAGGACTATATTTTCCATACTTAACATAGCCTCCCCTAAGCTAATTTATTGGAAACAACCCATGACCTTTCAGATAATGAGGCCTGATCAAAGTTAATACAGAGGGCTCACATTTTAGAGCTTATGGTCAAAGCTGCAAAGCTTTTGAACATTGAAAAGATGAATAAATTCAAGAGGATGTGTAAGACATTGTAGTTAGTCTGCTTTAGTTGTTCTGCCTCACTAGTGGATCGACACTGCCACAAAACAGTCAACAAAACCATCCATCTGTGGTGGGATCAAACCAGCCAGCAGGAATGGTACCAGCTCAAAGAGACATTTACTTCAAGAGTGCACTCTGACTCATTAAACTCTCAGAACTCTGTCTGATCTGAAGTTGCATTTCTTGTTTATGGTTGTTGCTATAAAGCTTAACCTAAAAGACCAAGAAGGCTGCCCCTGATCTGAATACACTATTACATCATTAATATACAACCTGGACTTAAATTCACATGATCTAAAAACGCTGTTGGCTACAAAAATATGTTTTACCCAACTGCCATTGATTCGGTTAAACTAAAGACATATTGGATTTTGCAACCATGTTTAGTTGCCTGTAATGATTTCAACCTCCAATGGCATTTTAGTCTTTGCCTATTGACAACACTGTTTGGAAATCAAGAAATGTAGAGAAGTCATTGACTTATATACATTTGTAAATGATTCTTGTGTAACCCAGGGATAAATCCCAGAGTTAAAATCAAGTAAACTAAAGTTAAAATATACATAGTAGTAGAAACCCAACAGTTACTACAAAATAAGCTATGCCACTTTAAGAAAGTAATGTTGTCATAGTTTAGTAGAAACACTAATGTTACTCTAATATAAGCTATGCCACTTTAAGAAAGTAATGTTGTCATAGTTTAGTAGAAACACGAATGTTACTCTAATATAAGCTATGTCACTTAAAGAAAGTCACGGTTGGATAGTTTGTTTGAAATGTACGTCCCCCAACACGAGGCAAGACAGACTATCTTGTATGTTTTATGTGTGTTCTTGTTACCTTCCTCAATGGGTCAATTTAGAGACACCTCACGTTTCTTTATTTATGATTGGTCGAGGGGCGGGACAGAAGACGAGAGCAAGAGAGAGTAGCGGGGTGAACGTGAGCTCTCCTCACACCGCTGCGGCGTGTTTCCTATCTGAGTAGCCATGAGCTAAATAACTGAGTAAGTGTTGGATAAAGGGAACGTTAGTAAGGTGCTAAACAGCTACCAGCTTTATTTAGTATATGTTTGTTTGAAAGTTAACTGTAACCTCCTCGGCTACTGCTGGTTAGCCCGAATGCTAATTCTGTGCTAGCGAATGTACAGACAGTGGAGTTGCCGCTTAGCACCAGACAGTGCGTCGCGGGAGCGGACTGAATCAGAGGGAGACCCGCTGTTTCCCTCCTGCTTTGCCTTTCCGCTTTGTTCCTGGACTGTTCTTCATTGCCACGGCTGAGAGCGGCTGGTGACATTGCTTCATGGCCGCTGAGATGAGCTGCGGACTTTTCTTCAGAGCCACAGAGAGGAGGTGCGGACTTTTCTTCCTCCACTGACGGAGAGTGGAGCAGCGCGGCTGAACCGGGTTTGGACCAGTCTTCTTCTTTATCGCCCTTTCTGGCTTAACGTTGAACTGACTGTTCGACGTGGGTGAGTGAGTACGGCCGCCAACATTCAGTGCATCGAACTCGATTCAGGCCTGCAACGGGGGTTTTGTTTATTTTAATGCCGGCTCTTATTATTTTTGTGTGGGCCCACATTAAAGTGTTAAGAGTGTATTAATGTGTTCTAACGGATTTAAGCACATAAAGTGAACTAGTAATAGCTGGTTATTTCTTCTGGTCAGTTTAAATAGTTTCATGGTATTTTGATGACCAACTAGATAAGTATCATAAGAGTGTTTGTATGGTGGCTCAAGAGTGCCATTAGTCAGGTTTAAAGGGTACTTGCCTATCATTTAATTTACCTCGTGGTAGTTTTTCTGATACTCTAAATGAGTGCTCAGAGTGTGTTTTGTTTGTTTTCATTTACTAAAAAGTAAAGACATTGATAATTGTCAATAAATACTTTAAAATGCATATTCACCTCTTGGTCGGTTTAATAAATAAGCATATTTAAAAACCGAACGTTTACAGTGTTTAAAGGTAAAACATGTCATCACACTAGAGTCATTTAATTCATTTCGTGTACGAGGAAGCAAGGTGAGGTAGGTTAAATTACAGGACATATAAACTTAAGGGAGCAATAAAAGTAATAAGATTAACGTGAGTTCTAAGAGAAGAACCCAGGGTGCTGTATCTCCGACTAGTTGATACATAGGAAGCGCTACACTTGCATGCTAGCAAATAAGCTTAGGATAATGAAAACGGCTAACTGCCAGTATTTTTGAAAATCAAGTCTCCTGGTTTCCTCTTCATGGCTGAAAAATTAGCTGACTTCAGAAAACAAAAGTTGCTTTGTGCAACCTTTAGTGCTGTGCCTAAGGTTACTGAGACATCCATAACTTAATTTATGTGTGAGTTTTATGAAGCAGTAAGTTGTGCACTAGACTGTGTGTTGGAAGAAGTCTTTGTCATGCATCCAAGTCAGACTTACAACTGGAGCAGAGAGTTACAAAATCTTCTTTTCAAAGATGGCCACTGTCACTTTGTAAATGGCTCTTGGCTCTTTGGTCAATGTAATACATACCTTTAAAGGGAAATGTAGTAATAATACATTTCTTAGATAAACGTCTTTTGTTTTTATAATTAACTGGAGAAAATAAAAAGTAGACTTTAGCTGTGACCTACCTATTCAGGCTATCTTTTATGATAATTTCCTAGTGCCACTTTTCAAGCATTTATTCAGTAATTTAGTCCTTTTTGCACCTTTGCTGCTGTGCTACATGGTGCTGCAGCCCTTTAGAAGATGTAAAACCATTAAAAAAGGATATCTAATTTATTTTATCTTTCAGTATTTTCTGCTTTTTCTAATTCTCTTGTCCAGAAGAACTGTGTGCGACTGTGGCCAGAGACGCTTGGTGGTACTTACAGGTAGGGATTATAAACGGGCACTTGTGGTCCTTAGTTCTTACTGACAGAGTCATATTTAAGACCATGTAGGATCCCAGTAAACACTTGCATGCGACTACATAACAGCCTTTCACACTGTCGAACAACACCTCCGAGTGCTATCTCTGTAAATGACCATGTTTTATGGCTCATTGCTTCATGTTTGGATGGACACAGTGTGCCGATGCAGATTTTATTAAAGGCCTGTGAAATGGCAGCAGCAAACAAATATGCAAAGAATACATCTGAATGGAAAAGGTTTGGCTCAAATGTGCTCAAGCTGGATGGGCATGAACATTTGAGCGTTCCTACATATAATTCCCCACTCTTCACATCACACTTTTAATCTTTCTCTTACAAGAGAGACGTGTCCAACAAATGTGTTCAGGAATAAATTTGAATGAATATTTGGGCTCTTGAGATTCAAGCACTTTCATCTGACAACTTGCCTTACAGTAGCAGCTTTACAGGCTGGCAGTACTGATAGAGACAAAGGTTTGAATCTAATCACAAAGCTACAATTAACACTTTCCTTTTTATAAGCCATAGCCATTCCCAACTGAACACAGTATAGTAGTATGAACATAGTAGTTGCTATCCAAAAGTAAAGGAAAGGTTTGAAAGGATTGAAAGGTGTATACACATTAATAACACACCTTTTTGTAAAATCGTCCAATATTATGTTCCTGTCAGCAGAAGCCAGAGCTTTTCAATAACGTCTGTGTATGTATCGAAAGTGGCAGTATGCTTGTGTGTAAGTTGATTTTATACAAAGCCATGAAGGTTGTCTTTTAACCTGTTAATTAAAAGTAACTGAAATCACGAGTTTTTAACTGAATATAAATCAAATGATGGTCCCTTTTGGTGTAGAACGTAAAAGACAAATGAAGCCTCTTTGTAACAAAGTGTGTGACCTCTGACTTTACTCACCACATGTACCTCATGTTCACACCAGCGTATTCTCCACATGTCTTCATACTGATAGAATTTACAGTCACTTTTGAGACACAAAGTTTCCTACTAGCTCAGATTTGTTTAAGTTAGCATTGTGTACCTTAAAGCACACTAGTAAGATCAATCAAAAAAACAGATGTGGGTTACTTTCATTTTCCTTAAGATGCAGGTTAAAACTTTTTTTTGTGTGTTCCTTCTTACCTTTTCATGTTTTATTTTGTTGAGACGAACCATGCAGGACTGAAGCTTAGGAAAAATTGGCCCAGCATTTCCTGATTTTTAAGGTGTTGGTGATGTCATTTCTGACATCACAGGATCATACCAAGTGGAGGGTTTGAAGATGTTTCCTTTTCTTCATTACATCTGTCCTTGAGTGATCTAATAGAAATGACCAACCTGTCAAAGAGCAATTAAGCACACTCGATAAAATTGGACAAAAGTCAGAACATTTTATTTTTTATTTTATTTATTAAAGACACTGTCAAAGGACACCTGTGGATTATGGTTTAGGCTGTAGCTAGCTCTGTGTTAATTGAACACCCTATATAAAGGCAGTTGGAGTTTGGTCCTACATGAATCTGCATCCAAGTTGTCTTTGTGAGCACTGTCAGGAAACAGAATCTGTAGCACATGTCATAGTTAAATGCAACAAATACCGGGTGGAAAATGGAGCACATGTTTGAAGAAAAGCAGAAACAAACAAATAAAAGGAAGAGAATTGAAGAAAATAATCTACTGGGGATCTAGTAAGGAAACCCTGTTAGCTTCATAAGGGAGACCAGACTGGTTGGAAAATTTTAGAAATAGGTACTGTGTGTTGACTCTCAGAAAGATGGCAGAACTGCCGTAAAACACCTAACAAGAAGAAGAAGAAGACAACAAAGAAAAGAAGAAGATCCTACAGGATCAGATCCAAAGATCCAGATCAGATCCAGATCAGATCAGGATACAGATCCAAAGAAGATCCTACAGGACAAAGAGGTGAGGCGGTTCACTAACTTGTGCCTTATTTATTTATTTATTTTCCTTTTTTTTGAACACCTACCTATGTGAAAACAAGTCTGCTTGATTTTGCCTCCCTCGACACTTGAGCCGCTCTTCAATCTAAGGTAAAGGTCAGAACGAAGTGCTTGAAAATACCACACAGGAAGCACTGCAGCTGTTATACAAGATGAAAGAAATCATCATCCCAACATTTCCCGGTTAACTTTTTTACTCTATAAGTGGTCTCTTAAAACCTGCTATGATATCCATCATATGTAAATCAGAGCATTAGGGGTGGCCGAAAGGCAGTGAATAAAGCCATTTGGAGAAACATGTGAGGACATACTTGAGAGGTAAGAACCTATAAACGGTGCACTTCTTATTATTATGTAACAGTGTTCATCAGCAGCCTGGGAAAGTGTTGGTCATGACTCTCACTGTTGCTATGAGACTTTGAAAAACCCTCCTGCTGCTGCGTTTCGCTGAAGATGAGATGTTTTGAAATGTTTCATTTTCCATTGTGCAGCTATTTCAGCTGCTAAGAGTTTTACGTCAACCACTGCCGTCGCTACCTTAAGGTGATAATGAAGGCAGTCCCCTTAACTTTAAAAGGAAACAATGCTTTATTATTCATGTTTTGGCCTTTTTCAATACAAAACTGTAAGGTCAGACACAGATCATTTTACAGTAATAACCTCATCGATGACTTCTTAGCTTTTGGGTCAGATTCATTCAGCAATTGTTTTCTAGAGCTCACCATCCATGTACACACAGAACCTTTTGTTTTAATTTCAGAGATGACTCATTATGGTCCCCAACTGACTAAAACAAATCAGTTTATTTCCAGTTGCTCTGATGGACCCTAACAGCAGGAAGAGGTTATCTGTTGTGTCCTCACCCACAGTGTAAATGAAAAGAATTGGATGAATGTGATGGATTTAGGTGCTCAGTAAACCATCCTTGGATACAATTTGTTTTTTTTGTCTCCTGAGAAAAAGGCAGAACACTTAACATTGTAAACTGTAATGAGCTAAGCTTGTTTTAAATAACATTGGCTTACTGACTCCTCAAGCAAAACTAATCTTAAATGACTTATTTTACTCTAAACACATTACAAGTCGGATTCCGGCCTCCTATAGATGCTGTTTATTAGATTATTTCCATTGCGAGCAGTAATGAATATAAGAAAGTTAAAGAGGCCACTGAATCTAACAATGCTTTTCTGCCAGGCAGGTTAAGAGAAAATTTAAAGGAGAGAGAAATTGAGATGAGTTCATTTAAAAACCATGGCTGAAAGTCTGTTTTGAAACACAAGATGTACATTTCAGGAATTAAGCTAGCACTACCAGAGAGTTTCTGATCTGATTAATGCAGAAATGTTGGATTATTTTTTCAATATGCGGATCAATACGCTGTCATCATTTTAAACGATCAGTGTGCATGGTGCAGTTAATGTAATCAAAGTTTACTGGTGTGTTATAAAAACTTTCAAAATGTGTCTAGCTCCCACCTTGACCTGCATGTTTTTCACTCCAGTGAAGATGGCATTAAATAAAACACCTCAAGATTTAGTGACCATTGCCTACTTCATTATATATTCAGAATATACTGTATATATTCCATAACAGTCTAACTACAAGAAGTGTTTTTGAGTTGTGGGACTGCTGGTATTAAAAAAAAAGTCCCCCCCTACTCACGCCTCTACTTTGAAATGCCAAGCTAGCTTATCTTACTCCGTCATAATGTATTTGTCAAACTTCTCATGTCCTGAACAAAGCTTTTCATTATATGGAGCCTTTGATAAAAAATGTCTTGGACTTCATCATCTGAAGTGACAGAGTAATATCTCAAGCTTTCCTGCCAAATTCTGAATGATAATGATTTGTGTTGTGATAATTAATAAGCTGCCAGAGGATAGTTGTAGAGTTTTATTTTCTGGAAGTACATTATAATTAGACTACCAAAGAGCTCCTGTGAAAACCAAACCTTTCTGTCCATACACAGACTGCATTATGTTTCTGTTGCTTATACAATCACTGTGTTTAACATTTAGAGATGTGCTACTTCTTAATCTGACCATAGAGCAGTTATTTAAGCACAAGTGACTGGAATGATTAATACCGGAAAGACAAAAGATCACAGAGATTGGCTGAATGAGAGTGATTTAGAAGAGAAAATGAGCTGTAGACACACTTAGATTGCTAGAACACTCACTTATTCATGAGTGTTGTCAAACTGCGATGGCCTTTTATTGTTAATTGTGTAATAGTCTGTAGATGGAGGCAGGCAAACTTTTGACAATTATAAATGAAATGAACTCCTGAAAATGTTACAGTTGAAATGAATGTTTTTTCCTTTCATGATTTGTGAGCACTAGTGCCACTTTTAGGAACAACATGTTCAAAGCCAGCTCAAGACAATAATATTTCATTTTGCTCAACACTATGGTCACGCCACAACATGTGAAGTACTCAGGGCTGTCAACATGATCAAAAGGTGTTGACCGTGCCTGTGAGAGCACATGTTCCTACAGATAACCTAACCTGCATTTATCTTACATTTAACCCTTATCTTGTTCTCTTAAGGCCAGCATCCAAACATAGCAGGTGACAACCATTCACAGACTGAACATTACATTTGGTGTTTCTTATAATACATGTGCCTATAACAGGAACAATTTACATTAAAGTCCTCATTTAAAGGAAAAATACAATTTACTTGTTTTAATACAGTGGTCCTGCGTTAAACGGTCATTTACTTGCCAAATATATTAAAACAATTATTATAGAATTATGTAATTATTTGAGTTGTTTTTACATCAAAATAACTGTATTAACTCTCATTGTTAAACGTTTCAAATCTCTGATGACTTATCCTGCACTCAGGGGCATTTACAAATTTTTCGACAGATCAAAAAGCTTTGTCAAAGCTAACCATCCAATCAAATTTATCTCAACATTAGTTGGAAATATGTCAAGTTTGTCAGAGTGTGATGTGTACAGATCTAGTTTCAATGCAGGTATTATAAAGTCATGAGAGAGCTGCATGCTTTAGAAGAAACTCGACTCTCAGCCATTGGTGCGTGCGTGCGTGCGTGCGTGCGTGTGTGTGTGTGTGTTCAGATTGAACGGAAACATCACAGAGACATGTCGGCTGTGATTAGCACTTGTGTAAATGTCAACCTTGTAGTGCCAGGTAATGAACAGAGCTTAAAGAGAAAAAAAAACAGAATGAGAGAAATAAAGGAAACAGAGAACGGAGAGATGAAGTAAGATGAAGAAATAAAAATAAAAAATCTAGAAGGGGGAGGCGAGCGGAGAGGGAGAAAGAATGAATGTTTGGCAAGATAAGAGCAGAGGAAATGCCGGGGGGGGGGGGGGGGGGGGGGGCGGCGTGGAGAAGGAGAGAATGGGTGCAGTTAAATAAGGAAGGAGAAGAGAGGTTAGAAAAGGACAGGATGATGAAAGCAGTATGAAGAAGAAAGAGAGGAAAGGGAGGGAAGAGGAGAGAAACATAGGGAGGGAAGAGGGGAGAAACATAGGGAGGGAAGAGGGGAGAAACATAGGGAGGGAAGAGGGGAGAAACATAGGGAGGGAAGAGGGGAGAAACATAGGGAGGGAAGAGGGGAGAAACATAGGGAGCATGAAGTGATGGACACAGAAAAGGAGGAAGAGAGACCAATAATACGAAAGTTGAGGTGATGCAAGGTTATATAAAAAGAAGAGAGAGTGATGAATGAAGAAGAGGATGAGAAATGTAGGGAAGGAGATTGATGTTTCCGAAAATTGCTGGACTCAAAAGCTAAGAAGTCATCGATGAGGTTATTACTGTAAAATTATCTGTGTCTGACCTTACAGTTTTGTATTGAAAAAGGCCAAGCAACAGCAATTGGTAGCCAACTCTTTTTCATAGTTCTAAACTCATTCTGGGAGACATCTGTCAATAATGAAGACATACATTTTTTTATTAGAAATATTTATTCCAGTTGTGACACATGATCGAGTGATGATAATTTGAAACTTCTGTTAAAAACAATCACACTCATTTCATCCCATGCTTCATTTGTCCCTTACATATTTATCCCTTTCTTAAATAATGTATTCCTTACTACCACTATTGCTCATTCTTTTCATCCTTTCCTACATCGATTCCTCTGCCCTTGTCCTTAGTTTCTTTCCTTATTCCCTTGCTTTTCCTTTAATGATTTTTTTTACGTTTGTTATTATCTGCACTTGTCAATCAATATTTTTTTCATTTCATCTCTCCCTTACCTGTACCAATCATTGGTCGTCAAATTCTTCTTCTGCCCTAAGTTTCGTTCTGTTTTCTTTTCTTTCTTTCTTTCTTTCTTTCTTTCTTTCTTTCTTTCTTCATTTCAACCTTTTCATGTAGCTGAATCATGTTTCTTTCTACCCTGCCCTACTCGATCAGCTCTGTTGTTAACTGGGCTGCACTGCACCTGCACTGCATCAGTCTTTTTTTCCTCTCCTCTCCTCTGCTGTCCTCTCCTCCTGTGTGATCTGTTCTTTTCTGCTCCGCTAAGCTCCTCTCTCTTCATTTCACATCATCACTCTCTGTGTTTCTTTCTTCCGCTGCCTCCTATCTGTAATTTGCTCTGACTGGAGTACACAGAGACCTTATAGAATTGTTCTGATCTATAGGTTTTTTTTTTTTTTTTTTCCCTTTCAAGGTACTTTGATTTTGTGTACACTGCAGGGGGCATTCGTCTATACCAAACAGAAATCACAATACTGCAACATTAACTGTCGTGTGCCGTGAGCCTTGATTGCTAAGCTGTGCACACTGATGTTAAGACACATCTTACATATAAAACTGTGATCATTTGAACATGTTCAGCATAGCTTTTTGATGCATATTACAGAAATTAACAAAAGGTCATGCCTTTAAACTATAGCGTCTCCTTCAACATGACTTTTACTTGATAAATATATTTTTTTTAAAGCAATAGGATGCTTAGAATGACTTCTGTTTTTGATAAACTCAAACATAACTGAACTTCCTTTTGACCTTTACTGTTCACTTATTATGCATAGTTTTTAACTCTTTATTGTGTTTTCAGTGAGGAAGTAACCGTGTTCCCTGCTCTGTGATTTCCGTTTTCATGCCATTTGTTGGGAAAGCTGCTACTCCTGCTGCGGAACATTCTGCCTCACTTTCTTAAATTGCTTTGTACTACTATTTTTATTAGCCATAAAGTGTCACTACAGACAGGAGATTGTGAATGGTGGTTTTGTCAGGTGATATTTAAATGCAGACATTTATTTCAAAACAAATGCCTCGATCGTCGATCACATTTTATTAGCCAAAAGAGGAAACTATAACTATCTGAACAAAAATGATATGCAGAACTGTCTCTTTGTACTCTGGTATACTCTGTTGTATTCTAGCTACTATAGTGTTTTATTATTATGTAGTTTAGATTTGTATGAAAATGTGTTTTCATAGATGCAGTGATCTCATTTAAAATGGCACTTCACTAATGTTAGAGCAATAGACTGTTAATAAGCATAGACGAAGCCTGAGTTACATCATCCATACTTAAGAGGACTTTGGAAGTGCTGTCTCAAACTTACTTTTAATCAGCCTAACACCACTGATGAGTTATAAAAAATCACCACTTGTACAGTGTGTTGATAAAGATATTAGCTAATTAGACCAATTTGGTTATGATCTAGGTTGTAAACATTTATTTTCTACTAAAAAAAACAGCCTTTATTAAATGGGTGTGTATGTGACTTCTGGGGCTTCTGCAGCCAGCCTCAAGTGGACACTTGATGAACTGCAGGTTTGGACACTTCTGCACATGGCTTCATTTTTCAACACCCAGACTCGACCAACCTACATAAACTAAAGAGAAAGAAAGGTATACTATATTTTCAAACAGACTGGTTTCAAGGAAAACGGTGGCTATGTGAATGTATTATCAATAAGCAACTATACTCACCTCCCAGTCTGCCTATTTTAATGCTGTTGCCGACCACACTGCACCTTATGATATGAGTGTAATGTTACATATATGTTATACTCTGCTTTTTATCTTCCTGCTCCCTGTAGTACCATTTGATTTTGCTCTGCCCTGATTCTACTGAAGCCCTGGGCCACTGGAAAGGAGAAGGGAGGAGATAGGAGGGAGGCGGAAAGGAAAAAGAGAGGAGCCTAGGGCTATTTTTTTTTTTTTTAGCTCATCCCCTTCAAAATAGTTCCCTTATTTTAGGCTGTTCCAAATAACAGTAGAGGGGCTGCAGGTGAGACGGAGAGCTCTGAAGACATGATTGTTATTCCAGGCATCATCACAGTCCAAATTCATATGATACAATAACAAAACAATATAGGCCCATATGGGGTTTATCTTGACATTTGTCATTTGTTCAAAGCACTTTGATACTATTATAATTTAACTATAATTTTTAATATTTAAATGTCATATCTATCATAATTATACCCACATATTGCAGATCATACCATTTCACTTTTATTTTACATTCTATCCTAAACATGTTAGCACAAAATGCCTCTCTAAGTTATCTCTGCAGTTCTTTAAACATGCATGAAAGTGAGGACTACTGCAGACACACACACACACGGACACACAAATAGTCATGCACACACCTGTGTGGGGTCGTGACCTCTTAGCTTCATATAACTTAACCTTCTGATGGTCTAACCTTTAGTGGCAGCTCACGATTTGGCATCAGGGAAAGAGGAGTGTGTTTGCGGCTCTATTGTGTGCACATGTTTGTTTATTGTGTAACAGTCGTCCCTTCCCTAAGGTCTACTATATAACCATTAAAGTTGAATCATCAAGGGCTTATGTTGTCTGACACATCACCCGTGTTAAGATGGACTTAAATGACCTAGTTACAACATCAGGCCAAGTCGTCAGCCTTTGGGGTCATATATCATTTTAACCCGTTAAGTTAATTTGCAAGTTCTGGACAAATACATGGTTCGATATCTGCCAGTCTTCTAGGATTTTCTGCCCGAAAACAAAAAGTGAAAAAGATATACACTGTAGATTTGTTCAAGGACGGCGTTTTTTAAAATGTGTTTCTTTCATACAGTATACTGTGTGTCTCCGTCAGTATTTAAGGACACAGCCGACTGCAGGCCGGTCGCTCCTCACAGCTGATGTCTGATACTTCTTTTATTTCACCTCTGTTACACGTTTCCTCTCCTGACATTTACGACTAATCCAGCAGTCTAATCATCGCTGCCCTGCAGAAACCTCAACACTTTGCGAAGACAACCTTTCAAACGACCTCCTAATTTTTCTCAGAATTCTTTTTACATTCTTCCTTTTCTTCTTGGTTGATTTAAGTGTAATGCAACTGGGGCTTGTCAAAGAGTCAATGTTTTACCATGCCAATGTATGAAGTAATAAGTAAACTTAATGCAGAAACCTTTAGAATATCGAAGAAACATCTTAAGTCAAAGCTCCAGTCCAGTTATTTGTGTTTGAGTTTTTTTTTTTTCCCTATGGTTAAGCTGAGACAACATGACACCACTGTCTTGCACCTGTCGCCTGCCAGTCAACTCACAACAGGTGTGCCAACGCACACCACAAGGGGCACAACTCTGATGCTTACTCATGTCACACAATAGACATCCAAAGCAGGTCGCTTTTTTTCAGCTAAATGAAATCACAGAGGAGCGCTGTCATAATGCACATACCACATACTACAAGAACAGCAAAATAAATAAACACACAAAAACAAATTAAGAAACAATACAGCTTAAGTGAAAGTGTGATCTGCTGGAGGTGCCTGTGTATTAAGGAGTAAAAAATAACTAAGAATAATTGCAACATGTATGAAATGAGTGTAGATGTGTGCATGAGTCTTTAAATCATATACTGTATAAAATAAAGTAAATAAATAAAGTATTTATTTAAGTGTGTCTTTCATATAAATTGATATATTTGTATATATGTCTCCCCAGAGAGACGGGTGAGAGAGAGAGAGAGAATAAATTAGGGAAGAAATGTTTTTAATATTTCTATATATCTTCTATGAAGTTCTAAATTCTTTAACCTTCACCTTTTAAAACTACAATAAAAAATAAAATACAACTGGAAGCACAAGGTCATAAGTGACATCAAATCTGAGTCCTCTTTAGAGAATTGTATTTTATTTCTTATCCTGCCATTTCTTCTCTCAATATCTTCTCCAAACTAATTTCTACTGACTGACCTGTCTGATACAGAACTTTAATCAAAGTAAATGTAAGTATTTCTCTGGAGAGTGTGCTCGTTAACTTTACTAATGTTCCTGTATCTGTATTCTTTCCAGCACTTCATATCTTTATTATATGATATCATATATTTGTTAAAGTCCAATATAAACTCAGTTTTAGATACTTTCACTCTGAGAAATTAGAACTAAGAGAAAGTACAAAAATGCTGCACTGATTACAAAAACAACACTATTGATATGGATTGAAACTGGGAATATTAAACATT